>NW_019213199.1:54955-155470 GCF_002532875.2 Varroa jacobsoni | reverse complement strand
GTTATGAAGTGCTTGTGTGTTGTATATGCAACATTGTAAGTTGTAAATTTTCAATATCTATGAATATTAGGACTAACTTGGTCATACTACCTGGCAAAAGCAGGCCCAACACTGCCAGCATTGTGTGAAGAGCTGCAAGAGATGTCCTCATCAGGAATATCTCCAGACATCATGCCAAGCGTCACATTACATGATTCTGCAAGGAGTCAACAGGAAACAAATTTACATACGGGTTCTTTTACTATACGTTACCTCCGTGTACTCGCGGCTCACCTCCTTTACTGAATCGTATAAATGAAGGTCACTGAGTGAATAGGCTATAGTAGCTTTGGTAACAAGTTACGAAAATAGAAAAATATAAAGAATAACCTACGTGATCCCTTTCAATTAACTATTATTAGTTAATCAATGTATCGTCAAAATAACTTGTTTTGAGACGGGTCCAGTAGTTAACTTTAAATATTTTAATTTGGCATTTTCGTTGATATTACAGCAAGTTTTTAGGATGAAATGGAAAAATTCAAGCTGGATTTTCCACCCCGCCATAATGTTAGCAAACAAATATGCCCGAGCTAGCTAATATCGCCAAGCATGCACATTGGTGGTAGCTACGCTGGATAGAGAAATTACACAATCGCGACTCACATACTTGTGCCTAACAAAAGATTGACTTTAGAGTACGGGTTACTCTCAAAATAATAATGATTTTCCTTTAATATGAATATATTTCGAATCTAAATTGATTGGTCATTTGTTTAAACGTGTATAAAATATCTTTGTTATGTTTTCAGTGTCCTACATCGGGTAGTTTTCTTAATTAATAGTTAATTAAATAAAGCTGAAAATTGGTTTAATTTCAAGATTAAACCTTTGATTCAGAGACAATCCTATTATTTTTTTTTGTCGTAAAGCTTCGTTGGAGATAGTTACAGATTCGTTGTTGTTTTTGGAAATGCTAGCTCTTCGTTAATTGCTGACTAGAGTCATTGCAGCAATGAAACAACACTCTTTTTATGAATGAAACAACACAATTTAAAGTTTTATCGTAGAATAGGGTCCACAAAAAAGGGCAACATTGGAACTTATAAAAAGCAGGATGTGGGTACCCTTGGCAGCATTGGTTGTACTTAACGCGTTCGTCCTGGTCCTGACAGGTCCTGCTCGATGGCGGATTCGCAGCTGACCCAGCCACGGTGGCCACATAAATTCTGTAATTTACTTATATCATTGCCACATTTTCCCTGAAGTCGGGTGACATTTATCGGGGTGGAGTAACGTTTCGACGTCACAAGTTAGCCTGTGTAAGTAACTTTGCCTGCTCATGGTTTTGGCTTAGTTTCTTGTTTGCCCTACGCAGCGCAATAGGCGTCTAAATTATACCCCACCTGTGTATATCGAAGCCAGTGACGTTTAAGAGGTATTAGATTGGCTGGATGTTATAGCTCTTTGTCTATGTCGAATGAAGGAACTCGGTACAATTGTTGCTACTGTCAAACAACCTATCTCTGTAGAGGGCCGATACTTTTGTTTTTTTTTTTTTGCTGCGGAAAGTAGTAGGATTACCTGGCGCGATATAGGCGGCAAAATGCCAACGTCATCACTGTAATATAAGGTGGGGTGGTCGTACGCCTATGATTTATTGGCGTTAAATGCAAACGGACGATTTCCGAGCAGGTCGAAAACGAAGTTTCTACGAGACCCTCAGTTGCTCCTTCCTCTGATGTTGGGTCCCTTGATGCCACTTACAATACATTTCCGCACTTACAAAGCCACAACAAAAGCAAGAAATAGGCCTTTGTTTTTCTCAGGCAGGAGGGCCACGACTATGGTAAGGCTGGCTGTCTAAGGTGGCCAGTAGAAACGAAGGACCGGGGACAGGTTGCGAGGCCAAAGCGATTCCGCTGGGAGGTGGCAGACAACCAGCCAGAGAGGAATGGTTCTATTATTTACATTGCAGCTGCTACAAAGGTTGAAGGTTACGTAAGGTAAGTGATATACTTTTGCATCTGCGGGTATAAAGGCAGACGCATGACTATATGTGGAACTTTGTAGAGCAAAGGAATTATAAACTACTTATTATGTTGGCCAATTAAGGTAACTAGTTAACCTTAGAAAGGGCTAGTGTGATTTAATGTATTTACCTCAATATACTGTGACGCTAAGTAAATCTTTTTCGCACTGAACAAAGCCTAGGACAGCATACTTTCAGTTGGCGGTCAATTCTAACATGTTTGGCTGTTACAGACAGCAGTAACGGGATTAGTCAAGGCATAAGATATTTAAACATACTTAAATTACCGCTGATATTTATGTTTGTGAAACAAAAAGTATTCGTGTGGAAGTATGAATTATACGCGCATCATGCAAGGGAAGAATGAAAAGGCCTATGTTCACTTTAAGCGGGTTTTCACAGAATGCTAGAAAAAGCTTCCGGTTCAAACTCCGCCTCTACGGAATTTATCTGAATGATCAAAGCCAAAAATGCTTATTTCCAGTGTGAACGTAAGAAATCCACAGTGGCGTTAAAAAAAAAAGTGGTATTATTACAAATGCTCATTGCGATGATTGACGGAAAACCGTAAAAGGCTCGCTGTATCAGTAACTCGTCAGGTGCTTTGAATTAAACTTCAGTGAGGAAAATCTATCGCTGCAGCGATAGACACTTTGAGCTACGGATGTTCGCCAGATATGAACATCATATGATGGTATCATTTTAATATCTCTCAATACGTAGCGTTTGCATTGGGGCGGCTATGTGCCTCTCGACTTAAATCGAATGTCTATATTGAGGCTCACTAATATTAATTTGTACAAACGTTAACACGTAATGATGCTAAAACAGGACGAGATAGAAACACTGCAACAACATAAACCCGGACATCTGAACAGGCACGCACAGGGCTCACCTAAGAAAATCTCTTGTTTTAGTTGCGAAACGTGTGTTCATATATGATTTACTGAATAAATGTAAATGCGTATGAATCCGTGTATGAGACTATCGCATACAAATGCTGTTCAATGTTATTTGGACGGATGTTAGATCGATATTTAAGTGGAAGATTGGAATGCTACCAGCTGACTGAAGGACTTTTCCTTGAACGAAGGAGTGGCAACTACGGCGGTTGTACGGTTGTAAAAAACGAAAATGTGTTGTTTTTTGCCTTGTCGTGGTATTACACTAATCATATCCGTTAGAGATACGCCTGTAAGGACCATGCGAAACGACTGTTCTATTAAAGAGCACTGGTTAATAATAATAGCAATAATACTATTAAAGAGCCTAATCAAAGAGCAGGAAGATCCAGCTGTACAAGTCTACGAAATGCGGCAGCATCCCATAGGGTAATAACAATATCAAAGAATATTTATACAACTATAACAGGCGGACATAGGAAATACACGTTTACAATAGCTCCTGTGAGGCAGCGGTTGTCACCCGCGCACGATTACTGAGGAACATGATGACCGCTGATAATGGAGTGAAGCGTGTACATGTGCTCAAAGTGTCAGATGTTGCACACATAAGCTTTTAAAAAGCATGCGCTCAGTGACGAAAATAACGAGGTCGTGGCAAAACGAGTAAAAAATCTAATGGTGGGTAACGAGCGTAGGGATGAAATGCCCAGAGGGGAAAGTAGAATGCATTACAGAGAACTGAGAAACGTGTACCGTAGGCCCTAAGAAAACCTTCCTAAGAAATCTTAGAAACGTACGCTGTAATCCGATGAATATTACTGGAGGATCTAGACAAAAAAGTGTGTGTATCTGCAAAAAGCAGTAAACATTTAATTTCGAAGAGGCGTTGGCAAGACCCGGTAACCTAGCAAGAAGGAACGGCGCTAATCGTGGTACAATGCGTTGACGGTAGCAATACGAATGGTAGACACCAAGAACGCTTTACTCAAATCGCACCTAAATATATACACATGTAATCAAAGCATTGTTCCTTGATAACGGTAAAATTAGATCGAGGTGAAATCTGATTTTATCGCAGTTTATTTAGTTATTTCTGTAGGGTTACGCTCAACTATTTTATTTCTTTCTCTAAAAACGATCCGTTTGTGTCCATGTAACTTTATTATATTTATATGTCTGCTGGCATTACTTTTACTATCATCGTTTACTAGCGTGGTGGAACGTGATAATGCAGTAATTATAAGCACAATTTTTTTATTTTTTTTTTTTTATAGGAGATTTTATACACTGGCATAGAAATAATATTTACGTATTGAAAGGTTTCATATAGTAAAAGTCGTCAAAGTTCCAGGACAGACTCTTCAGTAAAGGCAATGAATGGCCACTGTAAGAGTATGAACTAGCTGATTCGACGTACGCTTAAGAAATTTCAATACGTTTCAAAGTTTGCTGTCAAAGTATCGAGCTTTTGTGTGTAAACGCCTGTATACCATACAATGTCATGGATCCGATAAGATTGGTCGTTTATTCGTGTTCAAGCTGACAAAAAAAAAAGTAACATAACGTTAGTCTTGATTATAGCAGTAAATAAAGGTCCTGTAAGTAGCCCCGCTCTTATATAAAGAGGTACATGCTGTTACTTAGCCGTCTCTTTAAAAAAAGTATGCATATGAATGAGGCAGGACTATCAGATGCATGAACTTGATTCAATCCACTAGCGTAGTTGTATCTCAACGCAAAAAGACGTATGATTACATAACCCGTGTCTATCAAAATCAAGGGAACAGATCGCGCCGCATTTTACCTCTAGATCTAGCGCGGATACGACTTCTCGCAAGGTACTCGAACTGCACCCGGGTACTGTTTATAAACAGTCCTTGAATAATTATCGAATAGAACATTTCAGTCGATTAACTACAATGAACTATGTGAACTTATTTCGAAGCCTGAGGAAAATTGCTTGCATCATGCTGTCCTATTTGTTGTAGGTTCTGTAGTAAAAGCAATACAGAAAAGATATTACATCTAACTCAGGTCTAGGTCCAGATAATTGACTCGTAGCATGACAAACACAAAGCGCCTTTCTATTCATCTAATATTTAACCGACCTGCATTTGAGCCATAAACCCCGTAATGCTCTGGTCTTTCCAAAAGGACCGCTTTTTTTTGAAAGTGTTACTTTATATGCATTTGCGTATACAGCAGAACGTACCTGAGAATCAAAGATCCACCTTTTAACTAGTTCACTGAGTCTGATTGGTCTGAATCGACGTGCCACTAATACCCTTGGCCAAAACAAACAGGACACGACATGTCGTTGTTTCTCTCGCAAGGAGACATCGCTAGTTACTGATAGTCATTCGCGTGTGCCTTTGAAGGTAGTATTCTCTTTGGCTCTAATTAGCGTAGTCAGTATTGAAACGTTATTGTAACAATTGAGATTGTGCCGTTTCGCTCTGGGCTAAAATAGGACGATGCAAGGATTTGTGTTTAGGACATAAACGGTGATGATCAACTGGCTAAACTCTGTGTACAGCTATCGAAGCGTCCTTAACTAGCGGATGCTAGTCCTGGCGGAGACAGTAATTAGTCAGAATTCTAATTAAATTTGCGTGGATAATCACCTACCCTTGCCATTCTTCAGCCTATATTGCAGCTTAACTCTAAACACACTTTAGATACAGTAACATATGATAAAATGTTTTTTGATTCGACACGAGTAATTGTACAGTTCTAAAAATTTCAAAATCACTAGTAAATAGTAACAAAAAAATTGATTTGTCTAACGCATTGCAGCCAGCTGACGGCTTCTTCGCTCTTTGTTTTATGTTTGAGGGCAATTGCGTGCGGGCATTTATAGCTTAGTTTGTGAGGTTTGCAGAAACAAGGTTCAAAATAACATGTAGCACACAGATTATCTTGCATGCAGAGTAGCACCTATGAAGTCATATGTGAAATTACTAATAAATTTCAATATCGAGAATGACTTTCTTAACCTGTTATTTAGCATACGACTATTAACGCACATCGAGATGAATCTAGGTTGTCTCAACGGCTAATTTGGTATGAGCTGCTTTTTCCATCACAGCCTAGGAACGTCTAGCCTCTTTGTTGTGCTTTCTGCTCATTCTTTGCTTTAAAATAATTCGCTTATGCGAAATCCATGCTTGCCTTTTTTCTCTATCAATTATGCGGTGAAACTTTTGATCAGAGCTTCGAAGTACCTCTGCATGTCAGTGTTATCAAACCCCAATGAAATTTCCACAGAAACTTAAAATGCCTTCCTTTCGCGTGCGCGCTCACCGGCTCGTTCTTAGTCCTTGATGACTTTCTCGCCGAGGCTGCCAACTATCCTGGTATGCCGCCAAGTGTTGTCGGACGCTTATGTTGAAGGCCTCTGCCTGTTTCCACTCTCCATCCTTAATTGGGACAGGCCTGAAGTCTAATTACCTCCGGACTCCACGCGGCTGTTTGCAACTTGCTGACTCGTCAAGGCCATACAAACTCGACGACCACGCTTTTCCAGCAGCTCTTTACTTCCGACCATTGCGTCCAACACAGCCAATGAGAGAGAGAAAGTCAGTCAAGGGATAGATTAGCTGGGGTTTAAGTCTCAAAGCAGATACCTTACTTTTTGTTACAATAAAGACTGAGGGAGACACACACACACACGCACACCTCAGATAAAGGTCCATGACGCAAGAGAAATGTGACAAGCACCCGCCATCATAACGCCTCACTACAGTATCTGGCCATACATGCCGCGTTTCTATAAAAGTCGGTAACAATTCCGAGCGCTTGTGGTTCTGTCGGTTCTTGGACGTAGGGTCGCATTTACTTTCTGGATTCACGTATGCTGTGGGAGATACATTGATGAACAGCGCGAAAAGTTCGAAATATGAACGATGCCACTATGTTATATTATAATTGTTCAAAGCCACTTCTGTTATGCGACAGCAATGTCAGCCAATCAAAAAAAAAGTAGAAAGACTGGACGCAATTAATGCAAAGTTGAAAACGTTTAAACTTTATCTATATTTGTTTCACGACACAAAGCTACTGTATGCCATCATTCTGCACCGAGGAGACCTTCACCACTGTAAAAATTTAGAAAAATCAACAGAGATTTGCTAACCTCTGTTCCATTCCCCCTACGTTTAGAGTTTTATCTCCAGTAGCACCGTTAGGCATTCCATCAGATGGCTCTACCTTATTCCCTGATCACCTAATTTTCTGCCAGAGTCCTTAATAATAACGTACACTAAAAATAATATAATAGTACAGTTATGTTAAATAGAACAGAGTGGATTTTCTTTAAACTGATTAAACTGTTTGCAGTTTTTGAGTTGATATATGGAAACAAATTTCGTTATATGATTTGTTAATAGTATATCATCCAGAGCATGTATTGCATCCTTATCATACGACATCTTAGCTATAAAGTACATATGACAAACAACAGGGTGCCTCCCGTTTTGGTTCATTTAACCTACGAATAGGCTTCTTCGAAAACATCCTGTCTACGATATGCAGTGAAACAACAAACCTAATAAATATCATTTAGCAAATTATATCGCTGTGTCCACGCGTGTCACACAACGAAGCGCCCGCCATTACGAATAGAAGCAAGTTCTGTGACGTCGATGCGAGAGTACTTGTTGCCAAAAGCGCCGTTGCCTATCAGTATCCTCCGTTCAACTTGGCGGCATTCAGCTCGCCATCTCCCTTTAATCCTCTAGCCGTCGTCACCCACGCCACTGTCTACGTAGACACATAAGCTAAAAGGAGATCATAATATAATAATGCTACTATACACTGCGACGTCCCGCCCCTTAGCCTTTTGTTCGCCTCGCTCCGTTTCTTCTTCTGTTCGTACATCTAAACACTACCTTCGGCGTGCTGCACCGTCCACAGCCGCTTAGACTATTCTGACTGCAGTTATCGCCGCCAGTGTTGTACGATAGCGATTACCACCACCGCTACGGCCACTACTACAGATACGGCCATTTTCTATTGCGTTCTCTCTTGACGATCGGTCTGCTCTAGGATACGAATAACGGCACAGACAACTACACATACTTGCGGGCAGACGCAGATGCTCAGACATAAAACAACGACGACGAGGCCTGAACGGTGAAAGGGGAAGGAGAAGGGTGGGCGGCGGTACAACAGCGTACGTTGGTTCATTCGTCTGCCCGTTTCAAGGCTGCCCTATGCAGCTTTGTCTGTCGTCGTCAGCAGGATCGCCACAGCGGCAATCCAATGACGCTGGGAGAGATAGATAGGAAGAGAGAGAAAGAGATATGATACAACTAATTAAGAGGATTAGCAAGAAAAGAGAGGCCCCCTCTAACGGTGCAAGAAAGAGACCGACCGTCTCCCAAGGAAACAACCAACACGGAGGCACTATGACCATTTTACAAAATGCCATTACCAGACATAGCTTGGTAGTTTGGACTTGTTGGTTTTATACCGTGTCGATGACGGATGCAGGTGACTGGCATGTCAAACTAGCAAAAACGTGGACGATCTTAAATCCAAAATCAAAGCGGATATCTTCGCATTTTAACACAATATTACCACACTAAATATGGATCGAGGATTTTCTGTCCTTGTTTTGGTAACATCACAGTCCCATCACTGTCGAACTTCCATAGTTTCTGAGTGAAAAATGTGACTTTCGCACCTTTCCATTGAAACTCTATTAAAACCAATGAAGGAGTGAGACTGGAACAGACGATAGCGCAAGATCCAAGCTATACGGCGTATGCATTTAAATTGCCCATATATGTTCTCTCAATTTCTGCCGGATACCGAGGCGTGTATGTGGTCTGTTATCGTCATGGTGGAAGACAACGCCCGTTCTATTCACAGGTTCCGATAGATTATGCTCGCTCAATGGCCTGGTTTTAACGCTGCTAGCTGTTGACGGTAGAGGTCCAAACCAGTCGATTTACCGGACGGCAGCAGCTCATAATCTACGATTTCTTTCTGAACCATATACATAATGTCACGTTTTTTGCTATCAGTCGGGGCTTTGCCACAGATCGTGGAGGTTTTAGTCACTTTGACAATAATAATAAATAAACCAGAGGGAGCCGCTTTACAAGTGGCTCCCTCTGGCTGCGTTTCTGTTGAGTTTCGCACATGGCAAAACAACGACGGAATAAGTTCTTTCGGCCAAAACTTCTTTTTAACCGGCTTTTTTCAAATTGTTTAGAACTATTTTGTAGTGAATGTTTAGTTTCTTGACGATTTCTCAACTTTCGAAATTATTCCATGAACTTTTTTCGGTACTGGTCGACCATTACGAGGGGCATCTTCGACATCGAAATTCCTCAAATAAAAGCGACAAAATTACCTTTGAGCCATTTCTTAGCACACTTCTTTTTGAGCATGGCAACGTTTGCCTTTATCGTTATAATACTATAAAACATACTAGATTTTGTGGAAATCTTATTCATATCAAGGCGCTCTATTTTAAATCTGAATAAAAACACCTTAACAATTTCAACACACGTAGTTCAGGTCGGTAAAATTATGTATATCATAAAATAACACAAATTAATCGTTCGCTAGCCTGTGTGAAAGTGTTGAGGAAGCAATGGAAAAATCGTTATACAATTAATCCGGTGGTGAATCTTCTACAAAATAACCTGAACGTTTAAGTAGGTGCACGTTAAACGACGTTGGAATTTTTTCCATTTTTATTTATTTTTTTTTTTTATTAATATTTGCATAAAAACGGTTTGGCGTTTTCAAACTATTGTTGGAAGCAATTAGCGGCAGGAAGGCCATTGTTTCGTCATGAATCGTTTGCTACCCTTGATGAATTCTTTAGGTAGATCAGATATGGCGTGGTGTTGTAGCACTCTCTTGTGTTTGCCTTAAACCATCTTTCAGTATCGATATAAAAGTAGAAAAGCATCAGATGTACCGCGAGTATGATCCAGGGATCGACATAATAGGCGAGGGTTTTCAAGCCAACTATCAATAGTTAATACTCGCCAATATGATCGTCGAGAATCGACACAATGTTACCGTGTCAAAAGTAACTTTACGCTTGTTCATCAAACTCATTGCCTTCAGCATTGTTTCTTTGAGTTTAGTAGTAGTAAGCCCTAAAAGCAAATAGATACGACCGGGTTACAAACTGTATTGTAATATCAAGTACCGACAAACAGAAAGATTTACTATTTGCAGGAAACCGAATAAGCGAATAGTCTAAAATGTAAACCTTGCTTACTTATAATGCCTTACTTGTAAACCTTTCCCAAACACATACCCGGTCGCGAAATCCTATACGCTGATCGCCGACAGACTTTATATAGTATATATTAAACGATGCTAGTTAGCCAATGAACGGAAAAATGATACAGAATGAAAGGATCAAGCGAACTAATGTTTCAGGAGGGGTTGTCATTCCTAGTTCGCTCCAATCTGCTTTGTAGCTCTCCTGTAGTTAACATTAGTCTCAAGCAGCTAGTGCATTTCCCATCTCTTCAATTTCTATTGTTTTTCTTCCGCTCCTAATGCCCGCGGTCTCCTGCCAATTCGGTGAGTGTCGTTTCGTTTATGAGCGTTTCCTTCCCTTCCTTTTAGCTTCGGGTAGCCATCAGTGGCTCGACTGATGTTTTCCTGTGGCTTTCCCCTCTTCGGATAAGGAGGATAGCACTTCTTGGATCTTCTTGGCATAGGGGGCTGCGAGCTCTTTTTCCGCTACAACAAACCCACCGGCCCTATGGCAAGCACCGGGTACGTAGGAAACAAGAAATGCTCGTCTTGGCTTGTTGTTATTGGGTCGGTAGAGTCACTTTGCGATGGATGCAGTATCGCTCTTGCTACCGCTGCTGAACTAGTTTGTCTCATTTCCTACCCAAGAGAGATGACTGATGACATCACGTAGTATAGGAGCTCAGCCAGAATCGGACGTTTCGCAAGGAAGAAGACGCAGTCGCTGCAACTCTTGTAGCAACGAATTGGATATCAAGTTCTGGCAAAAATGAGCAAATCGTTTAAGTTAGACAGATTGAAAATCCTCAGTGGATAAACTTAGTGGGAACAAATTTCAAGTATCATTGCGATATCAACGCATAACATACTTAGCAAAGGACAATTGATAATTGGAAGTGAGCTTTTATGGAAGCTATGACCCCCATTTGATTTTTTATGTAATATATATATAGAGTCAGAATAGAAGTTCTCGAATACTTGTTCGGATTTCCAGATATTAAAGAAATAAATTTTGGCTAAGAATACTGCCGTTACTGAGGTAATTACCCGTGACAAAGTTATCCAAAAAATGTTCCTGTTTCATTAACACAATGGTTGCATTCACGTGTTAATAAGGATATTTGATTTGGTAATTGTTAAATACAATTTCAGGTCATTAACGAGTTCCTATAAATCTAAGCTAGAGCTATTTATAGAAACATATATATAGCTACCTTAACGGTTATTGTGGCATTTATGTGAAAATTGAATAATTTACATTAAATAAATCAATTCAACTATTACTCAGTTGCAAACCCGATCAACCTGCGCCCTATACTTTTTGTATTCCTCACTAAAAACAAAAGAATAATAGCACAAAAGGGGCTCGTCGATAGGTCTTGACTTCTAAAACTTTTCACATTGCGGTTAAAACATTGAGCTTGACGAGCCTGTCTTGCCAGCTTGAAATTTTTGAAAAATTCAAATCGGAGAAACATTTTTTCGGATTTTGTGCAAACACCTGGGATGTTTCGAAAAATGCTCCATCTACGTTCAATATGGATACAGTTTTATAGTATGAAATGATAAATAATCCACACTGATCGCTCTCAAGGAAGTTTCAGAAGGTTTATGTATTAGTAATACTGTTGCCTGGGGTTACTTTACTATCGTACGTTCAGCACCCAGATACAATCTAAGAACTTTATAACGCAGTATATTTTTTACTGAATTTGACTAATTTAGCCTACCTCAAATAGAGATAAGAATGTAATGTCGCATCGTATTATAGTGCCATCATTTATTTAATCAGATTAGGGTTGGGAACATTGCAGAATTGCAAAAATCGGCTTCCGATCGTGTTGGACGCAGTCTCATTTTCCAAGTTACGAAGCATTAACAAAACACCTTATAGAAATATATTCAAATTAACTGTTCTCTTTCGAATCGAAATTGACAGATTGTTTAATCTTATGATGAGGCTTAATATACCCACAGCTGTGAACAGGTGGAAAAATAGGTAGATAAATGACCGCACCAAACGAAGACGGATTCAGCATCTGTTTTTCGGGGCTTATTCTGATCTCTGCCCAAGGATATGAAACTTTTTTCGCTTAACGCCGACATGGACCACTATTCAGGGTTTGCTGCGCTATAATAACTCACGCACATTTGAGTGAGGGCTTACTGACCACGTTACGGGCCCCATGCTAGCATGGAACAGCTTTACTCAAAACTTCACGATAGTTGGACAAAAAACATGCTCAGCTAGTAGAATCTTTAACTCTATATCCTAACAGTATCGGTGATATCTTATGCCCTGGCAGTACCCTTTTTCCTGACTTCAAAAACTACGCGTTAATTTCAAATATGAAGGCAGCATATCGGCTGTGGGAACAATAGCAATGCAGAGAAAAACAAAACGGAGAGCCACACCGTCGTCACCAGAAACCAAGGCATAATGTCTTGGAGTAATTCTACAATCTTCACGACGCATCCATTGTTCCCCCTTTGCTCACGTCTTCATTCTGCTCGTCTGCCTTCGTTTTCGCCCTATCCTCTCCGTGTCATTATTTCAAATAAGAACCATTACGAATGTTACTCTTGGCGTTGTTGTCGTTGTCGTGTGTGTATCTTTTTCAGTGTTACCCTTGTATACCGGGTCGGAAAATTACGTTTGTAACTGTTAGTGGCAGGGGGATAGAGTTACCCGGTGGCTGCATTCGGCTGCGCAGATGAATCCAAGCCCGAATGACCGACGACGAAGAAGGTGTCTCTTAGTGAAGCCTATTCATAGGTACAAAGATAGCAAAAAGCTCTTTGTCGTTGCAGAACACTGACCGCTCAGCAACAATTACTATTAGTATTTCTATTACTTTTTGCTAAATCAAACTGCACACGACTAGAGCTGCTACCCTCCAATCGTCGGATGTTACTGTGCGAATTAGTACAAATTAGGACATGGAACTAAAGTCCCAGAATAGGACAAAGCAGTATGACAATGGTAGAAATGATGCTCGCCATATGCGCAAGAGGGCTGATAACAATTGTTTAGTGTTTTTAAAGATGAAAATATGAAATGTTCAAACTTTTTTGATTGATCTGTTCGGCGGACCAAAACTTTTACTCGGACTGTTGAGTCGTAATTACCCTTCGTTGTCAGTACATTTGTCTTTGTTCTCAGCTTCAAAGAGAAGAATCTGCTACCACTACTACTGCTACGTCCTCGGTCGCAGCAGGTAGATAAGCAAATAATATCCAATGGGGCACCTACATCAATGTCACAAAGAGCAATGGATCACAAAGAATGAGTACAAAAATAAAGATTTTAGCATAAATTTATAGCTTAGCATTAGAAAGAACAACGACTCTCATAACAGAAATACTAAAGGTTAATAGATGCTTACAGTTTCAAACATGTGTTCACAGGACGGTACAGGTTACGGGCCGTTGCGAGCTGATCGTGCCGCACCGCCTTTCTGTATAGCAATAGTAGCGAAGTACCTAAAACTTCATATAGTATTATTAAGACGCTCCGTATATATATATATATATATATATATATATATATATATATATATATATACGGAGCGTCTTATAGTCTTCTAGGCGTTATATAGTCTTGACATCGCTGTTACATTTTTCCTAGATGACTCGTCATGTGTATTATTTGTTGGAGCGTCAATTATTACCTCGTAACATTGACGAAACTTATAACAACATTTTTCTCAGATACGAGCTTTTCGGAGTCGATATCGGATAAAATGTAATCGATCATCCTATACATCGAACAAAATTCTAACGGCAGAGTAAGACAAAGATCCTACACCGTCACGTCAGTAACCAATACTGATTGTAGACAGTATAAAGCCAGTTATAGCGGTAAAAACGTCAATTTCCAATTCAGTGTTTTGCTGCTGTTCTTACCATCGGGTAGATTAGGATCGACGCGCGTTTCTCAGTACTTGCTCTTCTACGCGAAAGTCTGTGACAGAAGACCTGTTACAGGGTCGAGAAAGGGAATCAATGGTGGCAGTTCTACGACGTTACAATGGCCATTAACAGAATCGTTTCGCATGGCGAAGCGCTTCCGAAGGACCACGGAAAGATGGCGGACGGAAGAAAGACATTACGTTGCTAACAGGCAATAACAGTGGTAATAATAATAATAATATATTAACCGGAACGCATCGCCGACGGCATGTTCACAGACGCAGATACAGGCTCAGCATTGAGTACGCCAACTTCCACAAGTGATAAACTAGCTCGTTTTTGATTTTCAAGTGTCAACGAACGAAGTTTTGTCGATATGCCTAGTTCAGGGAAGGTCTAAATCGATAAAAACTAGTAAACCAATACTATTTAGGCTGGTAGACGAGCAAAGGCAGCTTTCTATTCATAATAAATATAAACTAATATCGATATTAATAACGATCGAGATACAGATCTCCGGACATCTTGACTTTGATAAGAATTTAGAATTATAGAATCGATTTATTCGCCAAGTGGAATATTGTACATGCAAAATTTAACATTACGCTATATGGGCGCTGCGACTAGGTTTTAAAAATGGTTTGACAGTAAAAATCGTTATTTTGACTCCGATGTCACACTCACCCGCTACCCATTTTTGTTCTGTTAATGGGGATTTGGTAAATATATGGTTAATCTAATTTTCAAAGCACTTTCTGTACTACAATAAAGTCCACCTACCTAGAAGAGACTGGCGCGTACCGTAAGGCATCCAGTATAAAGAATCTAACAAGGGAAAGAATGTGTGTGAAGGATATTTAGATTAATGGAAAACAATTTTGGTCGCTTATCAGAGAAGCAAACAATAGTTCATAACCTCAAAGGAGTGAATGAAGCTCACAAGTTCGTTATATCATAGCACTTCACATGCCGAAACATGTTCAGCTAAGACAGCTTCTCATGGTACTTGCACCGGAGAACACGTTGTGGTGCACTGTAACCTATCCTAGACCATGTAGATTTAGCTGCATGATGTAGTTTGGCCGGCGTAGAATAGGTGTAATTAGCTTTTTAATAAAATGAAAAGAATTTGCCTATTTTTTTCGTTAAATGACTACAACTAATCCGAATAGGTTTTGTCGATAATCTTCATTAAAAAAAAAAAAAAAAAAAAAACAAAATATATTAGGAAATAAAAAATAGAAAAACATCATGAAAACTAATTAAACACAAATCTGTATGATATATAGGTCCTGCGCCGTCATATTCCTAGTAACCTAGTATCAACGCTGCGAATGGTAGACAACAAAAAAAAAGTTTGCTTCCGGCTAGTTATTTCCGAGACAGTACCTAAGGCCACGCTCGGGTTACTTTGAACCTATGATAGCATGATGGCTTAAATGCAGCGTTCTGACTCTTGTCGGTGCCGATCTGGCGGTGCGAGTGGATGAGGGTACCAGCTGATAGGTTAAGTCGTTCCAGACAAAGATCACGGACAAACGTCCTCTATGTGCGCAGGTGGCGATTTCGCGCTGCATCGATGCACGCCAGAACGAAGGTTCGGAGGAAAAGAGAGCTCTCCGATCAAAAAGATTACCTAGACATTAGTTTCACGCTTATTCCACGAGTAGCATTCTACCTAGCCGGCGAGGTAGACCTCATGCACCTTAAAGTTGAACCTTAGCTCGAAGCGTGTATCTTTAAGTAAGCTTTTGCAATCGTCGGTGCACATGGCCGCTATGGCAGGTCTATCAACGGGAGTAACTGTACTGAAGAACGTCTTGAGTGAGACTATTTCTAGTTTCTTAACCATTTCTCTATGTTAAGCTTGATGTTAATTTAGTAATAGTAACTTTTTTCTAAAAAAGGGTTTATCCTAGGCTTTCAATATATTAAGAATTGACAACCTAAGCAAATAGCTGCAACGTTCGAGAGATTTACCATTAACTAAAACTTCGAATGTTTAAGCGGCAACGTCTTGACTAAAATGATTGCTGGCTGTTTTTACATGCAATTTCTAAAAGACATTTTCTTTTTGTTTTAAAAAGTCGTAAATAAATGTCCAAATTACGTGTGAAAGGTTTACCGAAACTTATCCTCTCCTTGAACATCTGGGCCGTTTAGCTACACAGGTGAAATCTATTTGAAGATTGGAGTACCTTTACAAGCCATCGATCTTATGGTGATCCTAAATGATTAGGTTATCAGAACAGACGCGAAGATATCGTCTATTATAAAGTGATACTAGTGGCCAATGGTCAGATTTATGAAGTGATACATTTAATAGCTTCTTTTACTAGCTACCTGTGTTGCTATGCCGTTGCGAACGGTTTTTGCCAGTTGACTTTTTCACTCGGCAAGTTTCCTAGGGATGTTCCTTTATTAAAGGAGGCATAAAACTAGCGTGTTATGGCTTCTCCAATCTGATGTTTGCCTCTGTTATTATCACATCACTCTAGAACGATATGTCTGCCCCTCCTGTCCGCTTGCTCGATACCGGAGCAACGCGCGTTTCGCTGGAAGTCAAAAAGTGCCATTTTAGGCGAGAAAGGCGGCTGAATGTAGTGTGAGCGCTGTGCTTCCAGAGTTGGCTTTGCGTAGATTCAAATGGGAGACATGCCGGCCTATGTAACGCAGTCATCTCCGGTTCTTAACGAGCCTGTCATAAACCCGATATAAAGAATTATGTTCGCAGGTGAGGCTTTCTTGTTGTTGTTGTGGTCCGTCGTAGTGTTACTGCTTCTGCCAGATATTCCCTAGCGTATCGTTTGATGCAGAGTTGCCAATTTCGCGAGTTGTCGGTGTCGCCTTCTGTTACCGGTTGTTCGCGGCACACGCACTCATACACTGATACGCCTGGCTTGTGGTACCCTATGTGATAGCAGTTTAATTATTCTACCTCATTCAGGTAGTATCACACACGCAAAAAGCTATGAAATTACTTATAAAAGAAACGCAAAACTATGATAATAGAAAAATATTAGATTCAGATCGCTTGTGATAATGTCGTATGTGACTAAATTTTCCTGGTTTATCACTAGTCCGTCCAGAACCTGGTTCCTCAGGACGCTAATCGCTATCGTAGTGTATAACATATTCATATATCAGAAACGCCCAATACGAGTGGCGTTCTATGGTTGGTCATGTCGACCTCCATCCTAGATGTATTTCAACTATTCAATTGCGATATGCAACTAGAGGGAAATTCATTTGCGTCACGAGCATTTGTTGGCGCGTCGCTCTGCGGAAGGATAGCTCCTCTTCCAGAGAGCGGAGGCTAGGCTTAGCTACGTTTCCTTCTAGGCTTACGAGGCTAAAAGTCGGTTAGCGTTCGCTTGAATGAGATAGAAATTCGCATCTGATTACAAAGCTGATGTACCCAACTTTATTGCTTATTGGGCTTTTTTTTGCGGATACTAAGTGGTGGAGTCTGTGTTAAGATATGTTTCTGTTGTGAAGTAAGGAGCTCGTTTAAGTGAGGCTCATTGCCACTTTGCATAGCTCTCTGCATAGCCCAAAACGGCAGCAGCCATCTTGCTGCCGCATTGGCTTTTATTTTACTGTAAATGTACACAAAATGTCGTAAGGCTATAATGGACGCGTTAAGTGGTGCCTTAGCTCCAGAAAGCTAGGTCTTTAGCCACACATAACAAGCGACAGTTTAGTTCTTGTAGGTTACTCTTAAGGCGTATTAGACGAAAAATCAAGACTTCGGAACCCGCTTGTATAATGTTACGATAACGCTATTAGATGGAACCTCGTTGAGTGGATGTGACGATGTGAGCGCAGTTGCTCGGTTCTTGGCATCCTTTACGCCAGCCGTCTAACTTGTCGTTATCGTATCCTTAATGAAAAGCACTCACCAAGGACCAGGACATCAGCGAACAATAGTGGACATCCAGAGCTGGTGCTCTCCTCACTGCGGTGACGACTGCGTCAAAGGGCAAACAAGGCTTTAGGCCGTCTGCCAAAAACAACACAATTACTATCGGCGTGATTAATATCACCACCGCAAGGCTTACTCGAGTAAGACCCCTTTTGATGGCAAGACACATAAGTGGGAGGACATACACGCGACACACGATAGTACTCACTCGACAAACAGCACAAAACAAAAGGCGGGGTGACGGGGAGCATCAACGAACGAGTGTCCGATTCACGTTGTCGACCATAAGAAGCTCATTTTATAGAAGGTAATAGGTTATACGAGTCATTAGATAAAAGCAAACAGTATTTAGCAGCGGCACTCAAGCAAACATCATAGACGTTAGTTTCTCAAGAACATATGTGAACAGTTTTGCCAACACAATCCGTTTTTGCTTAAATTAATACAGAACGTTGCATTTATTTCGTTTCGCTTGGAACAGTTTATCGTTAGCCACTGCCGAAATGACCAACTGTGACCCCATTCCGGAATTGGTTTCCAAAGAAGGCATCTATGCCATAGATACTGTACCATTTTTACATAGTCAAGCATTCGTTCCTCTATCTCTAGTTCTAAAAGCATGATACATTAGTACAAATGCAGGCAGGTCAAATACGCCTTAGTCAAGTCGAAGCGAGATAATTATATTTACGCGGTATCATTGTCCCTTTGCTGAAGTAATACCACAGCTACTCTTCAGTCATCATCAAATTTTAGTGAATTGAATCAAAATTGATACTTCAAAGACGTATGTTGTAATGTTTACGTAATCAGCGCATACCGGTTAGAACTAGAGCAGCTTATTTGATGATAGTAACAAAGTTAAGATCGGAGCACACATAATCGCGTTACATGTGCGACCTATGTGAAATCTAGTCTGAGCAAAGCCTGCACAATGGTTCTTTCCATGAACAAATTAGAGCGGTGGAATGCTTTAGCACATCATTTTTCGTTGCTCTATAGCGTTTCGAATAGCGAGTTTAGTTACGCAGAGGTCCTGCGTCGTTCTAAGGAATAGGACAACCCTGAACAGTACTTTGCACTCAAGCTTCTACGACTCTGCATGCGCAGTAGCACTTTCTTCCCAGTCCTGCGTTTCTTCCGGGACTCGCTATAAAAAGCACATACAAATATCGCTAGCGGCTGCGATAGCAAAAAGCAATGAGTTTCAGTGGAAAAGGAGCGGTGAAAGGAGAGGTAGAGAAGAGGGTCCTTCTGTAGGACCTTCGCTGTTCGCTGGTAAGCACGACCTGCGCTAGTTCAGCTCACGCTCGTCTCTGTTAGCCTGTCGCTTGTACCACGCACTGCACCGCTAGCAGATCGAATATGAAAAGAGTTAAACGGCGTTGTATAATGACAAATACAATCCCGAGTCTAACATCTCGACAGCCTTTTGTGCTCCTCGAAAAGGAAACATAAAAATGAAAACTTTCTCCTCAAAGCATTCTGTCTAGAACGGTGCAAGGACAAGAATTAAGTGCCATTTCTCCTACGTCCCGTCCTTATAGCAGGTCCGAGACCGTAGGACTCAACGATGTCGACGGGCGCTGGCATGTTGAGAGATAGCAGCCAGGCATCTCTCGGTACGGTACCGGCTTTGCCTTCGAGGAGCAGCCCCTATAAAATGACTGTGATGATGATGATGATGATGATGATGGCGGCGACGGCTACAGAAAGATGTAAAGATGGTAAATATTCGAGATGACGATATTACACTTAGCACTTTCTCTGGAACTCTGAGTAACGCTATAGAGGTGAATAAATTGCCATATAAACGTTAAAATGGAACAGAGTGAAAAAAATGGTTGTAAAATTCAGGAATCTTCAAGTCTGTCGACTTCACGTCAAGCTTCACTGGCTAGTGTAGTTTATTCTTAAATTAACTTTATATCACACAGAATGGTACGAGATCATTTTGCAGCAAGCGGCACCAACTCGGCCCGACGAAGATGTGTCTGGGAGCAGTGAACAAAATTCACTGCTACATCGATTGCATCAGAGATTTACATATATAATATTTTTTAAGGCCACTCTGAATGGGTAAGAGGTCTACAGTTGACTCTTTCGACAACCTACATTGTAATAGTGAATACAAAATACCGCCCCACGTTCCCAAACTCTAATTTTGACCGACTTTTTTTATTCAAGACTTTTGCCACCGAGCGCTCAATAACCACATCTTGCAACAAGCGGAACTTTTTCATGTTCTTCTATTATAAACGTTTTAATCATTTATTAACGAATATCCTTCCCTTTTTTACTTCAACTAAAAACCCAGAGTCTTGTTACTGTTATAGAATTAGGGCTGTTGGCAGATTTCCCTTTTGAACGCACCGAGAAAAACTAAAAGGTTTTCGTCGACTGTAGGGGCTTCTACATTCCCTAGCTGTACGGCTGACTGGGTCTGTTGCGTAACGCCATCGATACAATGAAAACTTGCGCTCTGTGGGTTATATTAATTCCAACTACCAGACCCTGCTCAAGCCACACCAAGCGACTATTAATCATATGTGACACTCGTACGAGTCGTAAGCGCAAAAGTAGAAATGGCGGCAGCAAGAGCAGCACCATCGGCAGTCTAGTCCAACGTAAACAGAGCAAAGATGCTTTGCGTGGCACTGTTTGTACCCAGCACACTTCAAACGGACGATGAAAGCAGACGAAAAAGGAATAAATACAGTGTCATACCAGTGTGAGACTAAAAATTAGATGGCTAAAACTGACCCTCGCCCAAAATATGTGTACTACTCCCCTACATGCAATAAAGTACATATTGATTTAATTGTATTACGGCAGGGATACAGAGCAGTGTGCCCGCAATAGCTTGCCGCGTTCCAAATGGCCCTGTAAAATGTGGACAAGATTCCCACGACATCAACCTATTGCTTTTTTTCTCTATCTACTGCATTATAATAACGCTTTCATAATTGAAATCGAGACCGATTCACAATCGTATAACTTATACTAACTTGACATGATTGATCGGCCATTAGACAAGGATTTATGAATGGTTGGTTACGAAGAAATACGCGTATTATTTAGTGAATCAGTAATTTAGATATAAAAAGGTTTTATTCGAACATGGGCGTTATACGTGTTTTCAGAGAATGAGAACTCTACTGACACTGAAGTATTAAAACAGCAGACTCAAACCTCATAAGACTGCTACGAAACAAACAAACAAACAAACGGCAAAGTTCCAAACGGCATAAGTTAGGAAATTTAATCAAGCAGCATTGTCGACTATAGTCAGCAGCTAGAACGGTATATTCCGTTCTAGATAGTTGAATGTCAATGTCAGCTCGAACGATCTGCTAGAATCTAATAGAGTAGAACGATATGTTGGCGGACTAAGTTAGCGTCTGCGACGAATGAGCCGAGCCTACCAACTTCTAACTATAGACCTAGTTATACATCGGGCCTTCAATGGCGCCTTATATGGCTTGAAATGTTCAAAGCTGGCGATTCCCTTTAGTGGTTCACGACATTGGCCACCTGAGAGCATTTACAAAGACTCGTGCATCACGCTTGCAAACCGGACGGACCATATTCTTAGTGCTGTCGATTAATATATAGGAACCTTTGGCCAAGCAAATAGTGTGTATATAGCAGAAAAGCTTTAGTTGTTTTGCTACGTTCCCTTGTACTGGCTTGATTACGCTGTATTGACCTAGCAGGTCGAACTTTTAAGGGTAGACTAATGTTGTACTTCGTAGTTTAAGAGTCACCTGTACGAAAAGTAGGTGCTTATTGGTGTCAGTTTTGCCTTTTTTATGCTTACATTGTTCATTAAGCCCTGCATTTGACTCGCCTACGGTTATGAAATATTTATGATTAAGGTCTACTATCGTAGTACCTTTAAATCAGAATGAAAAAAGATCGATAGCACGATGATTCTGTCGTAAGCAGTGGCAAGCAGCTCGTAAGCTATACATAAAATTATAATCTCGTCGTGAAATGATCAGTAAAATGTTTCGTGTTATTTTGTAACTGTCAACTGCATGAGTAACACTTATTATTATTAGAAGCTTTAATTGAAACATATTCAGATCTATTATAATTTGGATTTCATTGCATTTTTAAAAATTTCTTCCTTGTATCCGATGCAACGAATTTTATTCAAAAAAGTTCTGTTCCCTGAAAGCCAAATTTTAGACCTGGCAAAATTATTATGTAATCGTATAGGATTGTAGTACGGTTAACATTGCACACTATTGAAGTCCTGATATACTTTCCCTGTCGCCCGGATAACTAACGCGACTAACATCGTTTACTATTCTTTTGGCCTCTTGCTATTTGAAGGACAGCTCTTCGCTTATCGTAGCCTTTTCCGAGGCAGTCACACCATTGAAACGATATATGTCTACCAATGAAACGGACCAGCCTCTGGGGCTTAGTTATATGGTTGTGTGAAAAGCGTATTAAGACAAACAATGGACTGTGGGGTCTTTATGTCACATATACTTATGCAGTCTAATTAAGGAATGGGTGAGCTGTTATGGTGGTTGGAGTGTGGTTCTTGTAGTAAGCAAATGCTGCATCGGTATCACAGTTGACTTTAACTTCAAAAAACGTGCCACTAAGTGCTTGTATACGTAACATTCAAGTATACTGGAATTGTCTGAAACAACGTTATTTTCTACGCTGTTAGCGTTTGCTTGACATGCTAAAGCACTTCCGTTCTTCTCAGCATCAGCCGGAGTGTGGCCGGGGCCTTAGCACCGATGTCTTCTCTTGTTTTTCGTTCAAATTTGAGTCATTCGATTAGTCTTCTATTATTATTTATTCAGTTTTGTGGTACTGTGCCAAGTACACGTATTACCTAGTAACGTTTCCTTAGATTCCGTCTGCCACGGCGTTTCTAGCCTTTAGCATTGAATGTAATAGCACCATCACTTCAGTCATCAAAAATGAATCCTCCATCCCGGAAAATCAGTAGTTCCGGCATTTTTCCCTACTATACGCCTAACAAACAATAAACAATGAACACAACGATGAAAGATCTATTATGGCTGAAGGTACTAGGAGCAAAGAGATTGGAAAAATAACTTCTTAGGGATTCAATCTTATTTAGACTCAGCAAGAAGAGGATTATGTTCTTCAATGGTCAGCCTGTTTAAAGTTCTGAACAGATTGAAAAAGGGAGAAAACAACGAGTGTCTGTGATGAATTGATGCCTTTTCGATCAGATGAGCGGCTCGCTTTGCTGGGTACGTGACTTAAAAGGTGACAAAAATACTCTAGCTATCATTATGATGACCAGTTCACTACACCTCAGCAAAATTTGCCGTTCCTTATGCGGACAGAACGGAACACAATTTCTCCATTGATGATAATGCTACGATACTATTAATCATGATTCGCTGAATAAAGTCAGGTGCCCGCTTACTACAGGGTGAAAGCAAAGGACAAAAACAATCCTAGACCGCCGACCTTTTTTTTAGCGAATTCACACAGGGAACTGCCACAATGCAATCACAATATACGCACCACGAAAGTTACCAATAATTTAGTTTCTTTTAAGAACGTTGTTTTTGCAGGGCTATAAATTCGTTCAAAGTTTTAGCGGAATTTCGGCGCAACGGAGTCCTACCGAAAGGGCATGAACGCGTCAACGGGCCTTCACGACTTCTTTAGTCGTTTAACGGGTTGCAACACGTTAGTTTGTTAAACGTTTGTTCTGAGTTAGTCTGGATCTCGAAGGCTTGTAGTATGTTGTATCGTAATGCTAATTCAGTTATGAATTAGCGTTACTTCTAGCTAATAACAATGCCCTCCATTAATCCCAAGTAAGTCGCTTAACAGTCGTTAATACAGGCTCTCTAAACTTACCCAGATTCGTCGCAATAACTTGACTGCAAAGTTGACTCGGACCGTAAATAACTCCTAGAAGCAGAAGAAAATACGCACTCGGTGCAACGTGAGGTGTCATTGTTGATCAATAGCGCTAGAAGAAGTTGAACCGCCAGAAAAAACACTGGGGTTAGTTTCTTCTTGCTCCTTCTTAGATGGCACCCTCCTTGAGAATCAACACATTGTACTGCACAGATCCCGATCAATCGCCATTGTTATCACACGAGCCGATCCTAAATGAAGACAATGATAGGTTCTTAATGATAGGTTCTATTTTCTGAGCAATTAGACAGCAATCACTTTTTCCCTGTAACTAAATTGAAAATAGCAAGGCAAATACGGAATCCATATCGCCGTTATAATGATTTAAACAGTTCAGGCAGCTTTATCGGGGTTCCCTCTCGTCACTTCTCATAACTGTCGGTCCTGTTAAATCTACGTAGCTCCTATATGTTCTATTATCATATGTAATTCTAACTAAACAAATTTAATCTAAATATAAGATAAAATTGAATAAACTATACGTAAATTGACCGAACTGTTTACCAAAGCAAATATTAATATCTTCATAATGAATCTTCCTCCATAGTATAGTTATCTGAGTAGGGATCTGATTATTATTATTATTATTAGACTCGGCAATTCTGACATGTTGCTACAGTTCTCTCTTAAAGCAGCCCATTACTGATGAACCGAGAAATAGCGAAAGGTGATGCCTTAACCTATAATACCATGCTGTCCTGCATGGCTAAGGCATAACGTTATTGTACGACTATTAACAGGTATGACTGTTTTACATAACGTATCAAAGCGAAATGTTTTCTAGAAATTTGTGTTGGAAAATGTCCGATTACCAATATAAACATTTTAACCCACTACAAACCGCACCTATCGAGCCGATCTAGCTAAACGTTTTAGCGTATCATGACAATTAACATAATATTGTAACGTAATCTACGAGCTGCATAATTCTGCTGGCAAATCTTGGTCATGGTCTTCTGTCAATCGACTGCAATAGAAATGTTATTAACAACACTGTAATATATTAAATAATAACAACAACTTTGATCGATACAATTTGTACTGGGCAGCTTCAGCAATAGCTACGATCTATCTTTGCTGATCTCGCGGTCACAGACAATTCAAAGTGTTTCAACAACAGAGACGAAGCTAAAAAAGTGAGCAGGTCGTGAAATGCTGAAGTTAATCAATTTTCTCGTTAGGGGATGCCACTAAAGCAGACCATTTGTGATAATACCGTATTTACATTAGTATCGACAATTGGAACACGCTTGCGGAATTCTATGGCGTAAGGGTTCAGTTGATATGCAGTGACGCTATGGAACAACAAAAAAAAAACTGTGAATTAATTGTTTGTCATGTTTGTTCTGCTGTGCTGACAAAGGTATGGGTTCTTGCTGCGTTGAAGATCAGCCAACAACTGGAATAGCTCGCTCTTCTCGAGCTGCGTCTATGAGCGGAAGGCGTTTGGATAATATTAGGTTCGATCTCGTAGTTATCCGCCAATGTAAATGAGGAAAACAAAGAAACGAGGCAAATTATATGAGTAGCGTAAATGTAAAGCAGCTATCTCTAGGGCATGTGTGCGTTCTATTTATAAATATAAACTATGCTCTTCGTAGACATAGATTACTGGTTCACATAAAAATGGGCTTTTGAGTAACCCTCCTTCCGACGTTGCCTCCAATCGGACAAGCGGTAGTGTTCCTTCGGCTGCACTTCCGAAATCTAAACCCATTTCATTTAAGACCCACATATTGAAGTAACACGTTCCATTGTTCTTTCTTATCTATGAAGCATTCGAGCCGATCCCGAGAACAGATCACTTTGCTTACCGAGGCCAAATGGTTAGAAGACACATGGCCAGCCGTATTCAACAGATATTGTGTGAATTATGGCACTATGTGACACGCGATCTTTCATAACTGTTAAGTACTTTCTATTGACTAATCTACAAAAGTTTCGCAAAGATTACGTGCAAACGGGTTACAACATTAGCCAGATAGATTTCGGGATACTGTGTACAAACATATGCGCTAGTATGTGATAGATCGATGCCCTTACAAGGCTAGAGTGATTTCCTTCGAAAAAATGATTATATACCAAAGAAAAAATATTTGCTGTTCATCTACCCGTCAATGGTATAACCAAGCTTTTCTCGTGCGAACTTTTTGCCCTTGTGCTGGTCGAGAAGAAGATACCAAGGAACTCCCATATTTCAGTTATGCATTATGCATGATAAAATAACCACTAAGTCACAGTGAGCTCTAAGGGCCTACCATTTTCTAGATTTAGGCCTCGTCTAATTTTTCTTTTTCTTCGCGTAGCAGTCAAAGTCTTCCAAAATGCTAGATCGAATCATTGAGTCGTCATTCACTTATTTTAGCTGAATAAGGAAGAAAGTTTCATCAAACAAGTTTATTTCCTTTGGATCAAGTTAGTGTGACCTCGTCTCGACAACTTGCATAAAATATTTGGCAATAATATAATTTTCAATACTCAATAAGTACAAATCAACAATCTACTATACGGCTTGCAATTCCGAAATAAGCAAGATAAGGAAAAATAGCGTACCATTTCAAGTTACAGATGTCCACATCACTAATTTTGATCGTGAGGTTAAATAATTTAGCAAAAGCAGTAGATCATTCGAATGTCGAGTAAGCAGATTATACAAACAACTATCGATTAAGTTAAATCTAAACAAATGTCGTAAAGTACAAATCTGTGTATATTTAAGAAACTAGATATATGATTGATGTTAAGGGTTGGCAATACTAATCAACTTATTTAAGTGGTGTGATACTTGAATTTTAGGTCGGATTCACTGCCTATAAGGCCGTTAGTTCCGTAAAGGATTCAGCCTAACGAGCTCAACGTCATCAGAGGCCCAACCAAGATTGCTATTTCTATTATCACGATCATTATTACCGATTAGATGTACGTTTATGGCGCGGTCACTAAGCAGAAACGGACCCATTAACGATCACGTGGACTTTGTTGATCTAAATCTACGAAAAAAATAAAAGCGTCAGAAATCACTTCCTTTTATTCAACATGCACCAAACGATCCCGTGAGTTATCCGATAAATTAATGCCGCCTGATATTGGACCGGGTTGGCGCTTCGCTAAAGGGCATTCTCACTTTTATGACAAAAAAAAAAAAGATTACCGGAAAAAGAATATTCAACTAAATGTTCTGGTGTGAGGTGCTAGCCCCGAAACTGAGTAGAGAACACTCGCAAAGCTTTTCCACAGTTCGGTTGCCAAAATATTGCTTAGAATTGTGATTTGTTGTACAAAATAGAATAACTCTGGGTTACCTGTTTTTTTTTTTCTTTTTTTTTTATTACATGCTTCCGCTTCTAGTTAGCTCTTGCTTACGTTCGTTAATCAGTCTTTGCAAACGTATTCGACAAAAGTCGAACCGTCTGGTCCGCCTTGGCAGTTGTCCGCTTGCTGCTCCGTCTTATAAATTCATCGTTCGTAAGCTTTTGTTCGAAATGGCTTAGAAAAATTATTTTTTCCGTCATTTCCCCAGAGGGCTTTACATCTTCATATGGTAAGTTTTAGTATATTAGTTAACAATCGTCGGTAGTAATATGGCCAAGCAAGAGAAATCTCACGCGTTCACCACTGCTGCGCGAACTGGCGTCTTAGAAAACGGTAACGTTGTCATGCTAGCGAACGCTACGAGCACGCGCGTGCCATAGATAGAATAACGATAGCAAAGTTATGAAGATCTATGAAGCTTTTGCCACTAGGTATCGCATTGTACGCATTAACAGTCCATACACTTTGCCGATTTTCAAACATACACTCGTGCGCTTAGTATTATACAAATACACTCAACTTGGAACCGCTGCCAGCTAGCGTACCTAATATCGAACCTCAGAGTAGTCCTCTAAGCTTCAAACACTGAAACTAGTTTTTCGTAGTAGAGGTTTTCTGCTCGCAGCAAGCTCGTCCAACACAAGATAGTTTCAACAGTTGGGGGGAAAGGGGGGAGGACTCGTAAGACCGGCACCTAAAAACTTTTGCTGGAAGAATACTTTTCATAAGCTTTTTACTGTAGCAATATATATATATATATATATATATATATATATATTTATGGTACCGTCAAATATAGACTATTATTAATGAAGAGTATTAAAGGTGAGGGTTTTTATAGACAGGGCGATTAACGTGTCGTTAAGCCATGAAATAGAAAAGGCAATTCCAAGGAGCTAACTTCCTTTCGGTAACTGTAAATTTCACATTTCGTTATAGCTAGATACAGCCATCATAGCTACACAACGGTTTAGCAATAGCTGTTCTATAACTGCAGGACAGGAGTTTCTCACGCAGAGCCTGTAACAAGGCGACTGGAACAAATACGATGAAATTGGCCAGAAGCACAGAACTAACGAAAAACAGTTTCGTGGCATCCAGAGAAGTCTAATATAACTTCGTATAGGCTATACTTGACTCACTAGTGTAATTATCAGTTATTAAGGCTACAAAGTTTGCTAGGAAAGGAAACTGATCTAGACCACGATAAACCGTAAAAATAATGACAATAATTTTTCGTTGACTCGTTTATTTTCTTGATAAGATTCTGGGCTATAAAGCAATACGTGGGCAAAAGAATTATCAACAGACCGATGTTTTTAAGTCTAGTGTTTCTACGAATCGTGGTCCAAGCAAAACCAGGCCCGACAAAAAACAAGCAGATGAGCAATAACAATTTACGTGCCTCTCATGGAGGCTTTAATAAGTTGCATTCCAGGTAGGACAAAATAATATAAGTAATATATAAAATGGCTCCATATGATTGCCTTTAGGGCTATGTTTGTATGTACTCAGTAGTTGTTGAAAAGCTTTGAATAGAGCAACAACATGACTGAGTCACTAGTGCGCAACAAGAAGGATATATTACGATCTGAGCTTGTAGCTTCGTCGAGTGCACGTGCGAATAAACATAAAGCTATGCTGTCGGAAGATCCGTGCGGTAAGTTCAATATTTTAATATTACGTTTTGCAAAAATTATATGCATTTATAAGTAAGATGATCAATTGTCAAGCCAGACCACCCAATCATTTACCTGGTACTGGAAGCACAAATGCAAATTCACGACGATATTATTCCCTCGGCTGTTCCTAAAAAAATAAGACGGATCTGACCGTTCAGTTTTACAGATTATCCATTGTACTATATCCTTAGAGACACCAGTAAACACATCCGTTTCAATCAAGGTTTATCACACTCAAATTCATTGAGTTTTATATTGCTGCACACGCCTAACTGCACGTCCATATACGTGCGTGCGCACCTCCAAGCACTGGTCACTAGCGTTTGTTCCCTCAGATACATATAGCCGTCATCACCAATCGGCGCGCCCTAATTTACAGAAGATCCATGATCCCGCCTTATACCCTACGGATAAGAAAAATTCACAACAAGATTAAAGAGTCGTTATTACAAAACATCCACCGTATGATCACTTCTCCTAAATTTCTACAGTGCTTCCTTTACCCGAACTTATAGATGGTTGTCGGATAGAACAATATAGTGACAACTGTGCCATCATAGTGCTTGATAGAAAGCTGGATTTATGTGCAGGAGCCCTGCTTTTGTTCCCCGGGTGTTGTTATACAGTCGGCGCCGGGTGCTAGGTTCACCGATGTAAACACGCCAGGTATTGACACCCTTATCTGTTCCCTCACCCGCCTTAATACTGAAAACAGCATGGGCAGGGCACCCTCGCCCAAAGTTGTCCCTTGCCCAAAAAATGTTCTCCACTTTAATCCCTTTCCCTCAAGTTGGTAGTTAAGCACAGTATTGGCTCTTAGCGATTTCTCGATTCAGAAACAGTCAGGAAACAGAGGTGTAGTCCAACGGCGATACCATGTTTCAGGAAGATCTAGTCCGATCTGCAGGGCTGCAGGAAGCATAACAAAACCTGAACGTCGTTTTTTAGAGCTCCTGACAGTATTATTTAAAGGATAAAAGATACAGATCAGAACATAATTTAAGTCATAAACAATTCGTTCTTTAGTCACTCCTAATTCGTCTTACGCTCGCCAAGGAGATATCGATTTTTAATCATATTGTTTCATGAAATTAGTTATAGACGTGTTATTTAGCAAATATTATGAAAGCAATATGATTCACCTTCTTCTAATTATTAATTTTTTGAAGTTCCCGCCTCAGATAAAATTGGAGGAGTCCGTCACAGTGGTCTTGAAATTCCGACACTAATAATTCATAAACCAACAAAATTCTCGTAAAAATGGTTAGTCTTTAATAAAGGCACAGCCATCATGCGTACTATTCATTTTTAGTACCTGAATGAAGACGTACCTTTTTTCAGTGAGATAATTACTGTTATTATTATCTATTTATAAACATTGCTTCTACCACAATGTGAACATTTTTATCGAATTGGTACCCGATGCTGTCCGAGGGGTCGGACGCTTATTAGCAAAGGACGCATGCATACGTTGTTTCACGTAAAAACCTTTTACATTATTAATTCATTAAAATTTATAACTTATGAAAAGGCTGGAAAGAATGACTTAATTCGGCATAAAAATTTCGTTCAGGCGCTGATTTGTACCAAAGGAGAAGAAGAATTGCTTTTGAAGTCTATATTATCAATACGCGCGATTCATTCGGGGGGACATGCAGAACTGAGACCGGCTACCGCAAGACATCAGTCGAGGAAATCGGAATCCGCTGGTAAGATATCCAGCAGCTATTCACAAATAAGATCAACGTAGTCTTCACGAAACGAGTAGAAATGTCTGCACACATATGCTCTATAGAAGAACAGAACTCGGAGAACACGGAGGCGTGAAGTTTTCACTATTGAAAATATCATTTCAACTTGTCGACACGTGGGGACGCGTTTAGCCCTAGTTTCATTAATAGGATAACGGACAAATTAAAAAGATGCTAAGTTAAAGCCCTAGCCGTGATATCAGGCGCGATAGTCAATGCGGTTTAGCTGAATTTCAATACAGGTAAACGAGTGAGCGCGAAAAAACCGACATTTTATGTTCTCATTTGTCCTGTCATTATTAGTACCCTGTCGAGTCTTGGCATAGTTTCAATACGGCTATTTATTTACTTATGCAACTGTCATGCAAATCTGTGGCTGGCATCAGTGTTCGCTTTATTGTCGTGCCGGTTTTCTATAGATGACACCTACTGTATCGGTGCATTTATATGGTTCACTTCACGAAGGCTTTGCCCACTCGCTCCGCACCTGTTCTGCTCGACCAACACGCGCTGCTGGGTCCTGAAAATTAATTTCTCTAGTTCCTTAGTTGCGTTATACCTAACAGGAGCGAAACGTTACCTGTCACTAGCTAGTTAACTAGAAATTGACTAATCCACACGCATTATATGCCGAATTGTACCATGCACAGGGTACAGGTAGAAGGACCCTACGTGAACCTGTTCGTTACGTAGCCCCATTCCTAAATTAAGCAAATACGCGTACTATCTTCGTTAACTTGACCGAACACAATGCCTTAGACCAGTCGTTAGTCATGTAATAAGTAAATTTCAGATTCTTACCCCAACTATTCCACTTATTCATTCCTTTAGCCCGGTGCAGTGAGAGCGAGTTCGGTAATGGCGTTCTACAAACGTTCTACACGTTCGCAAAATGAAGCCCTGAACAAGCGCCCTTTCTCAAAACAGCCGAAAACAGGAAATAACCAAGGTTCTAGCTGCCTCCAGGTTCGATGCGCCCAGGTGCAAGGGAGACCTTGGCTCTACAACGAGATATTGCGTCGGTGCTGCCGTAGACACAAGTCGCATACGCTCTAATGCCATACCAACAGCTTCACATTAACATTTTCTTTTTTTTTTTTAGCAACCGCTTTGTCGACTATCACGAACGTTCGGTGCACTGCGAAATCTCAGGGATAAAGTGGTCTTCTTGGTCGAAATTTAGGGAATTTATATAGCTGTATTGAACTTGTGCCGGTGATGGCTTTTCCAGATGCGTAGAAAGGTTGCGTAGACGAAGAAAGAATGGTTTTTAAACGAAGGTTATGTCCAAATGTAGGCAAAGCATTCAATGGAAAGGAAGGAAACGATGGCTAAGCTGGGAAAAATCTTGTTTTGGGAAACCGTCTGTTGCGTTGCTTGTCATAGCTAGGCTATCTGCATCACTACAAGTTGAACGTGTTTTCAGTTTACAAGCAATGCTGTCATCTTCTACTGACTAAACCTAGTCTATCTTTTTCATGGACTATTTAGGTATTACAGTTCTCTCACAAAAGCCATCTACTCACTGGTTAAGGGGCCTAGCTAGCGGACCTTCTTGATGTTATGTAATACATCGGCGCTGAATATGAGTTCTGATTGATAATGCGCTGGGTGGCATTGAACTTACAGGCTTTGTGTGTACATTTAAGATCAACAACATAGATTTCATATTTGATTGGTTTAAAGTCTGGACCAGATTTCCTTATTAAAGTACAGGTCATAAAGAAGATTATTTTCTTCTTTATTGCCTTGTTGGAAGTTTACTGCTGATTCAGTTTGGCCGTTTCCCAAAGGTCTGACAGATTCATGAACCTTTACTAGCGAAGACTGAGGTGCTGCTCACTTATGTTATTGGAGGAAATTCTAGGAATCCGTCATCCTTGTTGCTCGATTCTTTCACCTAGGTTTTAACTCGGAATAGAGGATTATGCCCGACTTACTCACAAAGTTGATATATTCATGCAGATGTTATACTTTGACCGTCACCACTGGCTGTAATACTGCCGCCTAAATTCAGGTACGACGAGCACATGGAGAGGGGCACGGGTCTACAAGCAAGTTAATTTCGCTTCTTCTATTGACCAGATTCGGATTGCCATCGAGTTCCTAAACAGGATTTAGGAAATCAGAACGTCCAATAGTCACCAATCTACTATCAATGAAGAACTACTACTAAGAAGGAATCTACAGTCAGTGACGGAATATACTTCCCCTACGGGTGAGCAAGTTCAGGGTGCCCCACAAGCAGCGCCTCTATGTACTGTAAGAAACGACCAGTTTTGCACTATAAGCACAGGCCAAAGGTACTCAATAAGGACATTTGTGTGCGTTTCCTGGCACTTGTACGACGAACGCTAGATCCAATTTGGTTTTTGCGTTACATTTTGGGTCAGAGATTAAACAAAAAGGGATAAAGCTGAAAACACTAATGATGACATTAAGTCAACACTTAAGAGAGAATTCGTATAAGAGCGAATTCGACCATCGCAAGCCAGCTAACCGTACCCGTTTGATGACAAAACGTTCTCTCGCGAGCTTTAATGAAAGAAAATAACAATTCTAAATCAATTACAGTAACTGGCTTATAAGATGTAGAGCGTACTTTTTCTGTACAACACGTGGCATGCGGAACGATTATTATTTTTTATGCCTGTATATAGCTAGGCAGATTGGAGAAGTGAGTTTACCAGAAGCTGGAATGTAGGTATGTGTACTATCGTTACCTCCCTATACATCTAACGGAAATCCCTCAAGCGTGAAACATTGCTTGCCATTGAAAGTAAAAGTAGAAATCAAGATTTTAGATATAATCGAGTGGTCAAGCGTGCATCACCATAATCTCCAACTAACGGAACTTTAGTAGAACATGGCCCACGTGTTGGTCGTAATTTTTAAAATCAAAATAGCCAACTGGAATATTTGAAGGATAGGAACAGCCTAATTGGCGCAGCTGAAGATGAAAAAACGTTCACACAATCTTCAGGTTTGCAGGACATGGTGCGAACACTCGTACTAAATAATGCAAATAGATTTGTAGAAATTGGTTATTACGTAATACGATTAAAGTGATTTGTATGGTGAAATTTACTCAGCTGATCGTTGATGTCACTGGAATGCTTCTTCATTTTTTTTTTATGAAATGATTTTTACACGCAAACAATTCTCAGCGAAACGCAGTTATCCGCGATAATTTTTTTGCTCGTACAACAATTTTCCAATAAGCCATTAACTAGAAATTAAGAGGCACGGATATGAGAAAGAGAAGAATTGAAGTTATATTTACAGTAAATAAGTTTTACGCTAAATACTATTTTTAACAGTTCCAGCACACGGTCACGATGAAGGCTCAATTCAGGCTGGGACCTTCCAATCGGTGTGAGACGAAAGATCGGTATATTATAGCACGAGTTTGTATTATCTATTCTAGAAAATGCGGTCACTATTTATGTAGCAATTTGACTCGAGAGCAGCATGTTCGAGAAACGCTCATTTTACGCAACAGGTTGGAAAACTAGATTCGTAGTGTAGTAAAGCGGTTGTCTCGACAACGGTTGATAACCTATACAATATCGTAGGCGTCGTTTCGTTTTGGGTTGAAAGTTGAACTTTCCAAGTATTAATTATGATGTTCTCGAAGAAGAACGAACTTACTTGGTTTCTGAAACGGCACAATAGCTTAGAAAGTTTCGCTTCAAGCTAGCACAGTAACCGCAATGAGATAATTTCAACAAGGTAAAGAGATAACCAGTAGCGGGCTAATTAAAGTAATATTATAGGGCAGGAAAATTGGACAACTGTCGCAGGGTGATGAAATTAGTAGAACACAGACACGAAGTATCTTTTCTTTGATAAAGGTCTAAACGAATACACTTAGGACTGAGTTAGAGTAATTCGGTAAGGGATGTAAAGTCAAAAAATGGGGTCCAAGGTTGCTAAAAAAAAAAAAAAAGGTGATGAAATGGCTAGAGCATTGCGATTGATGATCCGAAACAAAATAGTACGAAAATTACAACAAGATTAGCGCAAATAATTCGGCAAGGGGACAAAACAGCTGGTCAAACTTAAGTTCAAGTTCAAGTTCAAATTGAACAGCCTTAATTTCTTTATTTGATTTTGACTTAAATTTGATTGGCGAATGGCGATACGTAAAACCTAAAACATCGAAAGGTTTAATTGGCGAGAGTGACAGAGAGTACCTATCTCGAGATATCTTCTTGAGACAAAAACAATAAATGCGCAACTACTGAGCATAGGTCTTCATAGGCCTAAAGTTATTTTACTACTCGAGATAATTATCACTGCATTTATACTGCTCTGTATGATATATGCTAAAATAATTTATCTTCGAGTGTGACGCTATCTAAAATATGGATGGAAATGAATAATGGAATCAAGAGCAGCCGGTCATATAAATCCGTTAGGTATATAGTGTATGTGCAGAAAAGCCGTATCTTTCTCATCGTGAGTGATTCTGAAAGTAGCAATTATGATTATTAGAATAATTATAGAAAAAGAAACACAGTTGGTTAATTTATCTATGTTGTATGGGTTTTTTTTTAAGTTCCTTTATTGCTTATTCTGCAAACATGTAACAATGGTCAAAAGGTAACTGTGACAGTAACAGATCTAGTCGAATAAATCGAAATGTATTCCGCAGATATGTTCATCTTTGATTGTAACGATAAGATTTTCCTCGTCTTAAGCTTGCTATGTTTACGACAAAGCTAACTGAAACGCATTAGGTAAGGCGCATCGGTCCTTGTATGTAACAGTATAGTACGTACAAAGTGGCCGAACATGTAAATGCGAGAGGTTTCACCCTCTACACGGTAATGAGGGTAGGCCTGTTTCTCTAACAGGATTGAAACCTCTCGGCACAATACGCACAGTACTGTCGGTGACGTGACGGCAGTTTAATATGAACTTTGTTCATAGCAAACGCCATTGCTCTTGTCGCGGATAGTTATTCGTAACGTTAGGCCCGAATTTCAAGCGACCCGAGGCCACTGCTACTTAGTTTTTGTTTCCTTCCAATAGGCCAAGGTCTCATACACTAGGTTCAGTTTGTATGAACATAATATTTTAGTTGTATTGAGCAAGTGTATTCTATTTCGATGTCTTATTAGTTGTCGTTTCGTCGCTGTACTAATTTGGAAAAGTTTTCGTTGCACCAACAAAACTAACAAAAGAAAACAAGACAAAGTTTCAGTTGAGTGCATTCATTCATCAGCATATGTTTACCAACCAGCATTCCTTTCTCCATTCAGCTAGAGCCCACCAGGAAAAAGAGAAAAACATTCAACTTGGCAATACATTCAGACTGCCACTTCAAAATCCTCTGCTTCGAAATAGCGGAAGCGGTGACATCAAGCGGCCAGCGTGCATTTGTCAGCTACCTACGCGTTTTTTCTAACCTGCGTTAGCAGCTCTGATTTCGGTCGTCGCTTTGGACGCTAAAGGTTTCTACCGGGCATCTCCTGGCAAAACAAAAAGGGAAAGGAGTCGAGTAATGAAAAAATCTCCTTTCTTGTCTCTATCGACTTTTGTTATTTGGCCGATAATACACCACTGAGATCAGAACGTTACGCCGGTGAACGAGACGGTGGTCCATACTAGGAGTATCAGTGAAGGAGACGGCGGCTAGCGTAATAAAAACATGTTTGTACCGTAGTCACAAACTTGAAAACGCTCTCAGCCGCTTCAAACTTAACGACTCACTAAGTACACATACAGTCAATGAGAATGAGAGACTTCGGTTGAGTCCATGACCTTGACACGGCAGTAGCTCTAGCATTATCTTCCTTCTTGCATTAGTGAAGATCACGTTCGTTTAGACGTAAAAAGGTCTGTTTTTTGCGGACCTAGGCTTTAATTTGGTATTGCAGTGGTAACTTCATCATCGATCGTGTTTATTCAAAAAATTTCACCGAATTGATGTTAAGTATTATCAATAAAAAGTTCTAGTTTCACGGAAATTATTATCGCAGGAAAGTCATTCTGGTAGATGATAATTGGCCTGAAACAGTTTGCTAACTACAACAGAGCAATGTCTTCATTCAAGGAGGTATACGAGAAATACACATTGGTATATAAGATGCATAAGGAACGGACGAACCCGCTAGGAACGTGATTTCATTTTTATGTCACCCTTTTCTTTGGTGAACAGTGAGGGTACATTTGTAATGCGCTGTGTACGATGAACGTGCGGGGAACCTACAGATAAAGTGGAACCGAATCGGCCGATTGATTGTCCACTGCAGAAATTTGAAGCATTGCTAATTTGTCCGCATGCGCTATTTCGTCGAGGTTTTTTTGGCGCCTTCCGCACGCCTTCGAACAGCTAAAAGGCGTCTGTACACGTTGCAGCTCCGTACCATGGCAAGGACTTTTCCGCCTTCAGAGCTTCTCTTCCTCATTGAATTAACTTATCGAGCTGACCAGATAATCTAATTGTATAGAAAAACTATTCTTTGAGTTCGTTACCTTCAGACGTTGACATAAACAACAATAATAACAATGTCGCGTCGGGCATACACACGTAAAACCCTTTCAGCGCTCCATGCTTACATGTTTATATATGACATAAGCTCACTCAGACAGACGTTTTGCCTGCTGTACTCTTTATCTAACTTTTATTCATAGAAAAAAGAATTGCTATATAATGTGTATAGGCAAGCTCCACGTGTCGTTTTTTCTTGTGTTTCTACACATGATTGAATGACACGAATGCAATAAGACACAACGAACAGTAATCACCAACATGAGCATCAGTATTCGATTTGATAGGATTTCGTCTATATAGAAACAGTGAATTATCCGCTTCGTTCTGTTTCATCATTGCTCCGTTACGTCACCCCCCGCCGTCCATTGATCAGTAGTTCCCGATGGACATAGTTATGAACGAGGCGAGCAATCACAACGAAAAACAACAAATTGCCAACGACGACGACCGCGATCAGCAAATCCTTTTTACGATCGATGGCGAGCCTCTGTTACGCGCTTTGGACCTATGCCAAGTTATGTAAGGCAGTGATATGCCTCCTCCTCGATGCCCGATATCATACAGCGGCCTATACACACTCTGCAGCGCGTTCCACAATTATTGTTGCTTTAAGAGCCTCTATCAGAGCTAAGATAATTGTTGGTATTAGTGCAATAGCTCTGAATGTTTATGTCGACCATAGAGAGCCGGAGGGACGATCCGAAATCGCGTGTGCCATCAACATGCTCTAATTGGACTGATGGAAACGTACTGTCACGGTAATCACCAGGCTAAAATTTTGTGCAGAGAGAAGAGTTTGTGTAAGTATAACGCATAATCTCCATATAGCCAAACGCATAGATTCGAGGGAACCAAAACGTGTTGGAGATCGAGCTCGAGATAAAGAAACATGCTGACTATAAGCAAACGATACGCTGTTATAGCTCAGGAAGCACCCGTAATTTAGATGCGCAAATATGGTGTTATTGTAACTATATCTTCTTGTTTAAAATTCACAACTACCCTGTGCATTTTGAAAACGCAGGGTTTTACTAAATATGTAATTATTAGTCACCATGGACAACGTTTAACATTTTAGGACGATGCACCTAAACACATTCAAATGAAAGTTTTCAATGTTCATATCAGATCCATGTTTTTTTGGCCGAGACCAATCGCACGAAGATAAATAAGTCCTATTTTAGACGCTAGATATTTCCCGAATCCTATATGCCGAAAATGTGTGCGGCCAGCTTTTATCGTCCTATGCGTAGTGAGAGAAATTAGTTTAGCACATTTTTGTGAAAGCTTCACTCCAGACAGTTTTATTATCGCTGCTTCATATTTATACCGTTTGCGTGATTGCAGATTAAAGTTATAGTGAGAGCATAGGCATTAAAACTTTACAGGTTTATATAACGATAGTCATAAATTGGAAAATCTTTATATTGTCCATCCGTCTGGTCCGGATCATGCTTTTCGGTTAGATACATACTTGTTCAAATAACATTTATCATAATAACTTATATAACGAACGAAATAATGATAATGACTAATAGGTTCACTGGAAGCTCTTCGGTGCCAAGAACCTCTTAAAATGAACCACTTGTCAAAATTTCCGAGCAGAGATCTTAGCAGTCTTCCGGAGAAATTTTTCCCCAGCATATGTTTGTACTGCGCAAGATCACGGAATAATCTAAATATATGATGACTGGCGATCGCGTATTCGTTGGGCATGTTTGAACCTTTTGAAAACAGTATAAATTAATTCTGGACAAGATCCTATCTTGTCCCTGCATTTAATAGTAACTCATCGTGACGTCTCTGTAAGATTGCTTTCCGCCACACGACCATTACAGAGTGGTAAATCTTCCATCTACCGTAATGAACCCCACAGAAATGCTTATCGGATCAATTTGTGCACGGAAGTCAAGCACAAATAAGGATTGATGATTTCATCGCACATGCCCATATCGGCAACGGAGCCTATCCCACCAGAAAAAATCTGTTAGGAATTATTGCTATCTAAATGAAGGGTGAAGATGTCAATGCTCGCCGCGCTTAACATGTCCTGCGAGCAAACATGCTTGTCATGCAAAGTAACTGCTTCCTGTTTTCGTCTTTCTAGACGTCGCTGACACCTATGCAAAAAGCCTAGGAAAATAAAGGGAGCACATGTACATAGCTAACAAAATCGTCTTTAGTTGGATTCTTTTTATGACATCGAAACTTTAGCAATTCTAATTTCCCTGAAAAACACTTCATTACGAAACATGTATGTGACTCAATAGCAAGGGTTACTGTATTGTAATATATAGTTGGTAAAATACGAAATAATGTAGCTTCGATCAATCCAGCCCTTTTCATTTACACTTCGTCTCCTATGAGAAACTAGATCTCTCGTTCAAGCATTTATAGAAGACATACTGCGATAGTGTACTACGGGCTTCAACTCGAGCCCCTGCAAATCAAAATATCGCAGAAAAGCTGCCTCTGTGTCGTTTTATATAGTTGTTACTACGAAATAAATATCGGCACTCCGCTGATCAACACGTTCGTCGAAGTGTTTGAGTTTAAACCTAAAGAAACAGTAGGTTTAATATGTCGACGAGCCATCTATTCTGGGCAAATTGCATATTCATGGAACCACTGAGCTACGTGTTAGCCATTACTAAATTTGCTTGCTTGTTCTTGTGTACATATCAGGGCAATGTCCTTTACTTCGGTGGCAAATTAACTAGGTACTACGCTTTCCATACGAATACTAGGAACAGCCACTTTGTGAATCCGTTGAAGAAAGAGATAACGTCGAGGGTTGTTACCTGCTGTTGATCGCTATAATTCTTAACCTGAAAAAGATCCTAAACAGCAGGACACATTTGTGTATCCGCTGTGCTACACTAAAATAGCATTTACACACGGCAGAAAATGGACCATTCACGACAGAAGCTCTTTCTGCTACTATTGCGATCACGATAGGAACACCCATTACGATTATGTATCGGTTGTGCCCACCAATTGAAAAAAACCCGATGGATACCTACCGCCTTTCGCTTCCCAGTATGTTCCCACTTCCTGTCTCCTTCCACGATTGCTGAGTTTCCTATATTTTGCACCAGCGTAGAACTTCTCGTACATAAATTGCGTAGCTGAAAACAGGGAGCAGAATAGGAGTGAGCGTTGTGGAGCATATGGGCCAGGTGTGCGGCATATCTCAGCAGATGATTTTGTATTCTTTTAGATATGGCAAAGAAAAATGTAGATGATTTTAGAAACGAGCCAACAGTGCGGAGTTCCGTACAATTGGCGATGCTTCTAGGGCCTGTGAGCCATAGTGACGACCAGGGCTTTTTGAAGGCCGATAAGAAGGCCGTGCATCCGGTGTGAACCTACCAGTTTCAGCTAGTGGGAGGAGTCAAACCACTGAACGTAGTTTTCCGTTCCCCTTTATGGTGTAAATATGGTTATTATTAGGAGCACTGGGGTGGCCAGCGTTGGCTGGTCAGCCGCCCTTAGCTGATGCGATCGGCGCCTAGGAGCCGGAAGACGTCTTGGCGCTTTATGTACATATGTACCTCTATGTGTGGCTGGACAGAGGTAATGGTAAAATAAGAACACCACTACCCGTCCTGCCCGACTCATCTCTATAAATATGGTGTGGGCGTGGGTTTCTTGGTCGACTGCTGTGAATCTCTCAGGCCGGTTGCCTTACACTTAGGGTCACTAGAAAAACAGGAAGGTTTTAGGGTAGACTAAAAGGATATGGCCGTAAGATTGCAAGCAAAGCGAAGGATCTTTCTCAGAGAACATTGACCCATTGCTAATATTCTTGCCGCAGGTCCCACAGCTATATAGAAGGAATAATTCACCACCGCGCAGCCATCAAAAAAGGGAGATCTCAGCTTAGGCAAAGGATGAACCTAAGCGAAAGCAGCCATTATCAATGTGGCGCTTGAAATCATAGGATACCATAGTTTGTGATGTTACGCAACATATGGCTTAGATATTGGACGCTCGTGCATTTATTTGTGTGTTATTGGGATATGATCTTAATACGTTTCACTATGAGGTGATTTCTTCAGGTAGCGTAGTTACTAAGAGCACGTACCCACGTTGGATTCGTTAGGTTAAACAGATCCTGTAAGAATCATAATGCGGGTTATATTTTAACGATCAGACTAACTCAACCGAAATATTTCAAGCCAGACTACAAACAAATAGAAAAAGTAGCAAATAACATTACTTGAGTGAACTGCCCTTAAATTATTTACATAGACTACTGAATAATAATGTTTGATTCTCTGATTAATTTATTTATACAAGTGAGGCTGCACTTCGGAGCCAAGCTCTCTCGCTTTTCCTAAGTAATTTCCTAAGCGAGTAATCCGTATTCATTTCTAGTTCTTTATTACGAACGCGTGCCTTTTTTCCAATAGTTCCAACTTAAGAGGCACTTGTATGTAAAGGCTGTATGCGGTGGCGAAGTTAGGAGAATACGCAAAACAGTTTTGTACTATATATAGAAAGGACCCCGTATAGACGTAAAAGAATCGAATTATTATAGATTAAACTAATCCATCTCTCAAATGCGATTGAGTGACTTAAGCAGTAGAAATATTTGAACCTCGTCGTGCACGGGTTGCTCCCTTTGACTAGTTAACAGTCTGTTACTTTTTGGGGGCAATGTACTTTGTTGTTCATCTAGTATTCAGTTGAAATGCACTCTTCGGACAGATACTCTATCGTTGAAAAAGAAGAACGAAAAAAAAGATCGGGTCGATTGGGGCAACTTAATAAAACCGTATCACGCTTCGGAGCTGGACGCTTCGGTTTCGGCATGTGTATGTGACAGAGAACCCCAGGGTATTTTGGTGGGGTGGTTATTCTAATTATAAAAAGAGAGGAGCAGGCAGGCTGGCCCATACTAAAGAGGACTGGCTGGACGAGATAGCTTTTTGGGTTGCCATGACGACCCAACTCCGCTAACGTAATCCTTTTCTTGCATATGGACTAAAGGGTATAGGGTTGGCGTGTCGCTCTCTAAGACAGTATGCAGGACTCTTTATTTGCCAGTTCCACGAGCCATTGTTCCTTGCACCTCCTCAGCATGAAGATGCCTGACCTGTTTTTGGAATGCGCAGCTATATAATTCAACAAACCTCAAAGGGGTTCAGAGAGTTATAAGGTTAGGTTAAATAGGTGTATGAGGAGAAACTAGGTTTTTTTTTTGCTATAGTTCGTTGAAAGTAACTTGTAAGGCATTTGAAAACAGTTATTGAGAACTTAACAGTACTGGCCTGGGATCGGTATTAGGTGTCCAGTTAAATTCAAATAGATATTGAAATGAGTAAACGTATATGTTTCCCAAGCATATTCGGTAGCGTCCATATCAGGCTTATGTTTGAACATAAGCCTGATATGGACTCTATTTCGATTAAAAAAAAAACTCAATTCGACTCCTGCGTTTAACTGGTACCTACTGATCGTCTGTCACTGTACCTCAAGGTTCAAATATATCTATATATATATAAAAAATCATGCTCCTATATAGGTAAATGGTGTTAGCTTTAACTGGCTTCTTAACGATAATCATACGTATCAAATAGGCATTGGAACATGTACGATTCTCGATTTAGCTTCATCGATACTGCGCGTCAACTATAGAAACCAAAACAAATGTCATCTCGCTTTTAAACGGATGGAGGCGCGCCATGACTGGTCGGTGCTCAGATTAGCGACATCTATGGGGTACAACTCAGTACAAATATTTTACAACAGGAGCGACATTTATTTCGTTAGTAGACGTAATGATACATAGAACATCTAAGAGCCCAAATCTATCTAACGTTTCCAACTTCAGATGATCAGAGTAATTGTCATCCTGTCGATGATATTAAGCCCAATACTGTGGGTTTCTTTTTTAGCGAGTAATCCTGACGCAGAGCTTAATCTAATCGCCAGGTTTTTTTTTTATTCTACCTCTGTTTTAGTTCAAATTTGCATGACGCCGAGTGTTCGTGTGTTAACTGACGCTCGTGATACCGCAGTCGACCTTGCTTCTTACATCTGCTGAAGAAAGCTATTTCGATATTGCGAGGATTATTTCTTTCTGCTCCAGCATGACAGAATGTATGGTTTCTCGTTGACGTTCTATTACATACATATTGTAATTAGGCAATAAGGGCCAAGAACGAGAACTGGCGCAATACGTTACTGAGGAAAGTCTTCAAACCGCCATAGAGACGACCAAGCTATACCCCGTTACCAAGCTAGGCTCGTTGATGTATTAAGCTCAATATCTCGTGGAGCTTTACCGGAAGCTCTAACGGACCGCATCAAGCTTATTTCTAAAATTATCGAAAGCGATGCTACGAAGTTACGTAATCGATGAGACCGGTTTGTGGTCCAGTTCAACTTCTTCTAGATTCTTATAAGTTTTAAAAGGATACAAAAATAAGAGTTCAGTCCTCAAGTATATGGATAGATGGGTTGACTAACTAGTCATGATTTATTCCACACAGAAGTTAGAAATAGTTGCAAAAGCCACGTCTTCTTTCTGAAATTTCAGCACCTGTCAAACACAGGAATAGCGTTATGACCAATGGCCCAGAACCAGACGTCACGAATACGACATCCATATTGCTAGAAGAATATAGCAGGTAAGTATGAACCTTCGATTGCAGCTCCTAAGATTCTTAAAAATACGTGCTTGTATGTATGTTTACTCCAGTTGTGCATAGATTAAGTAATCTATCGTTTACAAAGAAACGTATAATCCAAAGTGTCACTTTGCTCAGCATATTTTCACGTCTTTCTTAAAGCCGATGTGTAAAAACGCTACTTCTACAAGTCTAACGCCTCGTAGATTCCTGGGGTGGTGATTGAAACGTTTGTGCGTCGTAGATCGTCTTCTCATGCCAACAGGTGAGTAATGCTAATCATTCCAACAAAGAGTTTACATAGTTTTGCACTCTCTATTACCGTCCATTCATTCAACGAAGTTGAGTTTCCAGCACAAGTACGCCGCCTCGCCCGTAAATCGGTACAACTATTATGGTAGAACAGTCTGTGACGCTCACCCCCTCCCTCTCCAGGTGGTCGTAAATGATTTCTAGCACAATGACCTTAATTGCGAAGATGTAATGCCCTTTCCGGCTAAAAGCTATGCTAGCGTAGAAGGCGGGCCTAAGTGCATTGTGGTTACGCGTTACAAGTGTTTTCGCTTTGCCAGTGACGACGTCGCGTGTGTTTCACCATCCCTCTAGACAATCAGTAAGGTACGGTGTCGTATTCGAAGATAAAAGAGTTTCAATGGGCCTACTTCGAAGGCCGCGTTGCGTGCCTACATAAAACATAACTTTCGTTCCACGGTACATAAGGATATAATGCATCTTAATCTACTAGCAATAACCTAACCTTGATGTTTTTCCTCTTTATAAGATTATTAACATAGGATTTTGATTCGGTTAGTAAGGTTTTCAGTTCTGTATACAGAACGAGCGTCACGTATATCATCTGAGTAGCCTGTAAGCAATACTAAAGTTAATACCAATAACATTATTTATTCGGGAAGACTTGGTAGAGAATCTAATCAAAAGAATTTTATATCTCAGGTCCTGGTATCTATGAACCCTAAACAAAAATGATAATCGCCTGTGCAGTTAACACTAAGATAAAGTGATCTTCATACTTCTGCGCATTGAGCTAACTGCTTGTGATGATCGCTCTCCCGACAGGAGGTCAAGGGCGTAATATCCGATATTTGTGAAGATAAAGTTATTCCATTTGAATTATAAAAAAGGCGAAATCCTAAATACTCTCACAGGTTTTGTCAGCCAAATGGTACTGTTTTATTCTTCCCGGACGATATCACGCGAACTTGAAAGGCGTGAATGAAAATTTCTGCGATTTGAATAGTTAACAACCCTTCGAAGCGTAAGCGTTCCCTGAGCGATTGTTTTTATCTTAATGGTTGAAGCACTAGCGCATGTCTTCTGAGCTTTCAATCAAGCATCGTACATGTTAGAAGGAGACCGTAGCCGGCTTCTGCACTGCACTTTAGCGGTATATTCGGTGAGCCAGCTATTTTTGTTGATACTCGTCGGGGACTGAAAACTAGATCGCTCTGTCCTCTTAAGTATAATACGGATATAATAGTGCAATGTCTGGCCTCTTTATGTTATGCGCATCGTTCTTCGGTAGTATTAGGGAAAGCCGAGATTTTGCTGTACACTATGATACGTAAATCCACTCTTCGTACGTGTTCTTTTTAAATCCTCTATGAATCTTTTTGATTGTAAGGAATCGAACAGGACTAAAAACGTCGAACTCTTCACGGTAGCTCCTCACAGCTTTTCCGGCATCACAGCAGTATCTTATCATGGCTTTTTTGTTTCGTTCCGCGCCGACTGCATAGGCCCTTAGCTACGTGAATAAAACGACGGGAAGTGCCAAGTATGTTTCGCCAGGATTTTGCCTTTCAAGGTTCCTCGGCAGCACGAAACTGGCGAACGCATCCTGAAGATGTCCCGGACCGGATTACTATTTCGTTAAAGGCTTTACGGACAGAGCGTTACACGGTAGGCTGATCGAGTTAGGCGACGAAATGCCGGTTCAAATCTATTTGTTTCGCTATGCAAGAAGCTTTTTTTTTTTTACTACTAAGCAGAGAAAAATGTTATTAATAAAATCCAAAAAAAAAGAGGGTTGATTCATCTTCTAGAGCTATTTTGGCGAGTAAGTAAGTTTACTCTTTGGAACGGACTGCTGACCGAAGGGTTCAATGCGGATTTATTGTAACGCTAGCGAAGAGACGAATTGGTTTAGCCTGTATATGCCATTGAAATAGTTGTATGCATGAGCAGTCAGTGTGTATTTTAAATTTAGCACTAATTAAAAAGAGTTCTGAATGGTTCTATGCAACCGGATGTGATGTGAGGAGATTAAGTCGTTGCTGTGCTCACCACCGCTATGCAAATTACTTTATAAAATTTGCGCGCGACACATATATACCCATATAGAATTTGCCAATAGTGCCCAATTATTTATTCTTATTGACAGTAAAGTAATACGAAATCCTATCAATTAACAACTTTACATATTGTCTGTACTGTAACTTTGAAACTGTGTAGCTAATACTACAGATATGTCAACTTTTACGCCATGTCCACCCAAGGTATATATATACATATGCAGCGTGGAGCATTTAAATTTTAGCAGATTTTCACAGGCTATCTGTCGTAAGGAATATGCATTCACTCGCTATTCTTGATGTCTAAAAAAGGCCAGTTTTTCTTTAGTATAGAGCACACTGCGGCAAAAAACGGTGCCCCGGTTTTGGAGTCTGAGGCAGAACTGACTGTTATCCAATGTATTTACTCAGAACAAACGTCTTATCGAGATGATGATGATGATGATCGTTTTTTGCCTGAAGTCAACAGTTTACTTTAATGGTTAATTTTCACGCGGTTACGACATGGTCTGAGAAAGATTTCAAAAGGGGGGAAGGGGTAACCTCAATAACGTTTGAATCTAAAGGACTCACTAATTCATCTAACCAGAATTTTTTTGTTAACGTCTGATTCTTTTGTGTACAAATTAATGTGAAGGGCGGAGTTTTAGCTTTCCAATTTGGTCGCCCAGATTAGTTTCAACGGTCAGTCCTTGTGGAAGCTTCTGCGCCTTTTTAGACGTTTTGTATTTAATAGCCGTTTTGAGCCTTTGTATTTGTGGGATCTTTGGCCTATTATGAATCGAGAATGTATTTAGTTGAAATTTTTTGCATGTAGCATATTTGAGGAATATTTTACCGGATTTACACCTGCCAATACCCACTGCCGTAAGATTAATACTAAAAGGTTATTTGCGGGATGAGGATGAAATATTTCAAACATTGCTGGTGAGTGGTTGAGCTGTTCAATGAAAGTTTTAGTTGTTCTAACTGATAATTATATTGAATTCTAGCACATGCAAAAAATCATTTTGAAATAACTTTATTTAGATAGAGTTTTAGAAACAACTCATAAGAAAGTTAGCACTCACATGTCTCACCCGTATATATCTTACAGATGTTACCCCCTATATAATTACTAATTTCTTACCTCCGAAGTCGTTTTAGGTACATCGGTAGGAGACGCTCGAATGAAGTTACGTTATGTTCAGTTTGTTCTTGCTGGGAACGGCTGAACACTGGCATAATTGTGTTTATAAAGGGATCGTCTACATTCAATACTGGGTACTCTACTCATTTTTACTCAACGGCGTTAATTACGTTGGTAAAATAGCGTCGCTTATCTGTGTTCGTGCACTAGGAGCCACTTGACATTGGGCTAAGTATAGAAACGCGCACGCCACGCGTAATCGAGCGGGGAATCGCATCGCAGCGGGAACGCGCATCTTGATACCTCGACATCTCGAATACACCATTGCTATTATTTTTAAACTAGATACTTTATTTCAAATTTAGGCCCTGTTAAATGGTAGCAAAACAGTCCTCGATCAGGCTAATCAATAGTCTGGCCAACCATGAACAGTTCGCCTACAGCGTCTAGAAGAAGTCGGCGAGACAGATGAACTTGAGTTTATTAACCACGGTCTCATCCCCATGCCAGCTAACCATTGAGAGCTATTTTTACACTTATCGAAACTCTTCTACTTAGTCTAACCGGCCATATATTATTACTAACACCAAAATTCAGCATTTACAATTTTACAGATTACAGGAACGGAGCACTGAAATTGTAGTTTATGAATCTACTATATACCTACCACGTTAGTAGCGATAGATCAGTGGCTGAAAGAAGGAGCAAATTTAAAGTCTAAAATATCGGATGTTAAAGAAATAATATGGAAACAGGTTCATGAAAAAACTCTGTTAAGAGAAGTACGAGTTGCAGTAGTTATCATTTAAGTGCGTAAGTTGGCAAACTCTGCTGTTCACCGCATTATCGGCCACATCCCGTCTGCCCCAATGTCTGACGCTTTCAAAAAATCGTAGATTTTTTAAGATATTCCTACAATGACATTTGCAGTGCAGCTTTTAAGTTCTGAGTTCACTAGGATAATAGCATTTAAACAGACTGAATATCTTCGTAGCTGGTCGATTCCGCGGAGAAAAACCACCATATGTTATTACTGGTAATAAAAGCATGTGGACTGATCCCTGACTTTAGAATTCCATGGAGCAAAAACATTGCTCGTTTTCCTTTTGACTTAAAGCAGGCCTATTTTTCAAAAAATTGACTAAGTTCTATCTATCCATCTGGATAAGTTTTGTAAAACCGTTGTTGCATTTCGTATTAAGTAGGATGTATTCATAGTCATGCATTATAAATAGTCTATAACGTTTAGTTGTTCTATTTACATGTATAATATATAATTTAGTGATCTTTCAGTAAGACACACAACATTACCCAGGTAGTATTGTCTGTAAGTTAATGTTATGTTTGGTTCGGTTCTTTGGCCTGTGAATATGAGATCTGTAAACTTCATCGGTGTATTACTAAATAGGTAACTTTTTGAATAATTTATTGGGAAATAAAGTTAAAAAGCAACAATATTAGCTCAGAAAAACTTTGCAGGGTGCATCCAATAATATGTGTCATTATTTAGCGTGTAACATTCGACCACTACACAAAAATTCACACCGTAAACACGTTATGCGTATCCTTGCATCTATATTCGAAAGGATGGAACAATTTTAAAAAAAGTTACTATAGTTTCTATAGGCTTCTTCGATACTGCCGTCATAGCTTAGTGGCATAGTAACGTATTTGCCTGTCAATCTTAGGATACGTTATCGTTTAAGTTTGAAGCTGGGCAGAGACAGACCTCGTCTCGTACTGGGAGCCAGTCAACCGTCTGATGGAATGCTCAACGGCGATACCGGACGAAAAATAGAGGCCCTTTTGCCTATGAATGATTTATGACGACGCCTACCTGTGCAGTAAAATTATTAACGCCAGCGCATCGTATATTTATGCTTTGATTTCTATGTGGGAAAATTTCAAATCGCAATCGATGCCTATTTATGCAACGGTTAAGCGAAGTCAAACGCCAGGCTGTAACGCAGATCATCTCATATGGCTTAGAAAAACAGAATGATTATCTAAAAACTTATAAAAAAACACAGCATCCAGCAGCTTTAATAATGCATAGGAATAACCCTTCTTTATTTTTTACTTCTGCATTCGACAATATGCAAAAATTACCTACTTTACTTTAATTTCGAATACCGACAAAAGCCTAGAAATAATATACAATAAAGCATATTGAGATTACGTAGGGCCTATACATGAAATATGCTGATGGGCTAAACGCAAGCAGAATGCCCAGTTTCCTCAAAAGTACTGGAACTCGAAAGTTTAACGCGGCTTAAAATTACTTCACTGTAAATTAAATAAATCAAAGTGAAACACACACCTTTTATGATAACAAAAATAAGCAGATATGTCATGTCATTAGGAACCTTCACAAACGAAATCGGTCAGCAGAAGCTGGCAAAAAAAGAGCCAGCAAAAAATGAAGTCCTCGATTTCCTCTAGTATTAAGAACATGTTGGATGGCTAAACATTAAATTATCTGCGCTAATGATTTTAAAAATCTCACTTTTTTGTGTAGCATTGGAATTTGTTTTTCTCGAACACATCCATCGATTGAAGGGTTCTTTTCATACCCATCTGATTGTCTAATTATGTAGCCCTGGTGATCCCATGTGGTGTTTTTCCGGACCGATGGTTAGATTTGACCATTCTGTAAATGCTACAAAAAAATGTGTTGATTTTAGGGGCCGGAGCAGGCCATAAGACACGCGTCTGTTTGTCCGAGGTGTTGTTCAGGAAACCGCATTTCCCATAGACTTACAGAGCGGCTGTTTTGAAAGAAGTCGACCAAAATGTCTATACATGATGAATATATCGATCAGTATGATCCAGTGCCTTTCGAACATACGGTCGTAATTCAATCAAGCAATGTTATCTTCTGTTACAGATCGTTGGTTTCCTCCTAGGCTATTCCTGGCAGACACCGATATAAGCTTCTGTTGAATGCTTATAAAAAATTACTATGTGGGATCTATGGTGCCATGGCTGTAACGCAGAACTGCCATATGAAACAAGTTCTTTGTGCCTGAAATACAATTCGGACTTATATCATAAATTCGGCTACAAATCTGAACAAATTAAATAAAGTGATATGGGCTATTCGAGTTTTAAAGTGGCGCGAAGTTGATCCGATGGATAACATTAACTTGACGAGGAGTGTTCGAAATTAAAAATCGCAAAGGTTACTTTAAAAAATGTTAAACTTTAAAAGGAACCTAAGAAAATTTCAAGGAAGCGTCCTATCTTCCATATATTGCGACACATAGGTTCGTTCGATAACGTGCGGTGATTGGTCAAGCTTTCATTTATGAAGCTTAAAGAAGTTTTTCCCTAAACAAATTGTGTATTAAAGTCACGATTCATTGCTAGGTGAGATTTCTACAATGATATTGCCATAGTTCAAATGTAACGAAAAAGTATTCTAAAATATAAAGGAAAAATGTCATCTTTTAGAAATGTTATATTATTTGTATTTTAAAAAATCTTTACTAGGGGTGGTTCGTTTACTTCCTTTTTATTTATTCTTTCTCTTGGTTTATTTTCCGTTGGGGGTAATATGTTATACTAATAGGCTCGTATATTCAGTAGTAGTGTATTTTCTTACGTCGTTCCGTAATGTTCATTGTTGTTTTCCATGCTGTAATGCTGATAAAGCACATCGTTATTTATCCTTGGAACGGTCAATTTCTTTTTAGTTAAGTGCAGAAATAATTGACTGAACTTGTTTCTACCAGATAATGCTATGGATAACAAGTTGTCTTTGTATATGTGCTTTGTCAACGGAAAAAACGAATCTCTGGGCAGAAAAAACAATTGGATTGGTAAATTTCAAAGACTATAACGCTAAAGATTTTTAGACCACAGTAAACGTGCAGGTACAATGTTTTTTCTTTAAGGATCATGTTTTCGCCTGAACTTGACACATTATTTACTATAGAGCTTCGGCTAAAGCCCTGTGTATATGCCCTACCAGCTTAAAGTCATTACTGCTACAATAGCTGAAAGCTCACTATCTATCAAGTCTTTGAAAATGAGCAGAATCCTGCCGCCATTACTTTAGTTCATCATCGCAAGGAGTTACCTTCCTGCGTAAGGATGCTAGGGACCTGTGGCTTTTTACGTATATCATCACGAACACCATACACACTTCTGCGCGTGGACGCTACACTGCAGGCACTGAAACGAAAAAGGGCCGCATAAACGTGTTTAGCTTCATTAAACATCGCAAGGCATAGCTGGATGGCCTATTCAAAATCGCGTAGTACTAACTACACTGGCCTAATTCAAGAAGTAGCTATATATGAAAGGATGCACAGGGCGTTAGATTCTGTTTTTTTTTCATGTTTGAGATAAATATCCCAGATTTTAGGTATAAAAGTTAATAGAACAAGTAAAATAAGCTTCATCAAAACGATACTATCGGTTGCCGTATTTATTTAAATATTTAGTCGGAAATGGCTTTGGAACCTGGTAAATTCGAAAATTCATGCATTACCTTGTAGGCTAGCAAATTCTAGCTGATTACCGAGAATGAAGCTTGTCCGGTGAGGATCGAGGAGTTTGATATGATGATAGACATATCACATTATGCTTTTCGTTATATACAGTATGTTACTTATTATTTTTTATATGTCCTACATATTCCAAGAACAACAGAAGCTATTTGAAACAGCTTTGTGTATATCAAACTTTAACTTCTGTTACAGTTTAATTAACTTAGCACCCGATTTAATTGTGCCCGATAATCGCTAGCGATTGGGATATGCGACCAATGAGGAAGTCGCTCGCCAATATTCTACCAGCCCTTTCTGCAGCCACCCAGTCCACTTTCTTGCGCAGAATCTTCATCGCGTCATGCAGAAAGCTTCAAGGGCCAAAGAGATACCACTTAGCATCAAATCTCCATTAGTTGCAAGCCTGCTCCATTGCAGGCAGAAATTGTCGAGGCATCTGCTACTTTAGCGTTTCCACGTGTCACGCCCGTTGGGGGAGTGCGCAGTTCCTTAGGATTTGAAGGCTCGCCAGTACGGCTTCGAAGCGACCGAGACAAAGTTATTATGTACCTAAGGTGTCCTTCTAGGTTGCGCAACCTTTCCATAGGGCTTTGACCTTGTTATGCAGTAGATACATGACAAGTAGCCAGCTAAAGAGAAATAAAATATATGCTGACCTGATAATATACCTAACCTGATAAGCTAAATTAGTATTCAATGGTCAAATATAGACATCTGGCAACAAACCCCAATTCAAAATCGTTGGTCGGTTAAATGAACACTTCCTTGAATCCTTCAAGTATTAAAAAATTATTCGAAGGGCATAACATTCTAATTAAATATTTCAAAATTTACGTTCTGTTTACGCGTTGTTTCGAATGAAACAAGTGTGTTTCCACCCCGATTCGAATCTACATGATCACGGGTTCGAAAAGTTTAGCAGGCGAAGACGTTACCGGATACACCATCGCAAGGAAGAAGCATATAACGCACTGTACTAATAGACTACCGATCAGAAAAGACTGATGGTAATGTTCTTCATTATGAGCCGCTACATATTGTAAGTTAGGTAGCTTAGACATTATGTCATCGATCAAAGCCTAACACAAATCGAGCCAAGCTTATCTATAGCAGACAATGACACCAGCTCGATTGATACAGAGAGCAATGATCTGCGGAGGATTTTGTGATCATTTTGATAGTTTTACCATTGTGTGACCTTATAGATGATTAGCATTCGCTAGTATTACTGGGCTGGCATGCAAGGCCAAGCACGACGACTTTGCCGGACGCTTTCTAAACTGTAGAATCAGAAAGCAGGTTTCGCGATCTGACACTACAGTGGAAGAACAATTGTTTCCTTCTAATCGTCTATAATACTATTCAGGATTTTAGCCATGTTTACTGGATGGGTTTCGTTATGCGGACAAAGTAGTAAGTGCTCCAAACTGTGTAACACCTTCATCAACACCTTATCTAATACGCTACGGTGATTACTGTCTAAGAAGGGAGACGATCTGTCTGCACGAACGCATCGTAACGTACAGGAGATCTACAGGTCTACCCTCAAATCAGCTGATCACCTTTTAAACTAATCAGAGTGTGCGGTCGGCGTAATGGTGATCTATTAATGGAAGTGTATCTACTTCGTACAGGATGAAATCCGTTGCTCGTAGAACCGACGATGACAACCGTCGGATACGCTTTTGTAGCAAGTAATATTTTTGATTAGGTTAAAGGGCTTGCTTCATGGCTTCGGCGCATGACTGAGATGAAGCATGTGTACAATGTCGTAGCATACTATATCATTTCTGCTATTTCATAGAGATAAACTGAAACTTGGTTATTTTTAGCAAATCTTTCAGTTTTTTTCGGCTTCGGCCAGCGATGAAGGGTAATTAGAGTTGCCAAATTTTGTTTTTAGTATACACATGATTCCTGATAGTTCGAAGCCACAACTTGATCATATGATTGGAGTTCACTATGGCTTCCTCTACGTTGACGTTGAATCATCGTCTAACGACACACAGCGATAAAAACGCTGACGCAGCTGGATCCATCGAGATGGCATTTGTCCCGGCACTGATATGTCAACCGTCTCGGATCTAACCCATAACTCCCGTACCGCCTTCGCATCCTTACATTCGCTTCGAATAGTTCCGGAAGCTGCTCCGAAAACTATCGGGAACAAAGTCGAAACGCGTTGCTGAGTTGACAAAGTCGTATTTCCAAGCAATTCTGTTACTAACAAAGAGGAGAAACGGCAGGTCATCGGTACCAAGTTGCAAGCCACCAATAAATCGTGTAGAAACACAAATTTCTCTAGTCAGCCAAGCCTTATCGTCGAAATGATTAGTACTTTGATTAGTACCACGTTGACCCCTTTTGCTACTTTACGTATAGCAACAGATGATGTAAGGCTTGTCAAAAACTTGTTGGCTAACAAGCTTCTGATAAATCAAAGTGTACATTTGAGTTTACAATTAAGCTGAAATTAAATAATTGCCACCTATAATATTAGAATCTGTATATCCTCCAAGCGACATAAGCTATAGCGGGAGCTTGCTGTCTAACGCCTCAAGTATCAGACTTTACACACGACAAAACAAACATTATGGTTCGTTTGAGTGACATAGATTTTTTTTTATTTACGTATGCACTGAACCCCATTGGTTGTTCCGTGTGCTTTTTTTGATCGTGCTTTAAATGCAACCAAGCAACACCCAGTAGAAGGTTGGCGCTCAGAACTAGCTAGCGCAACGCGTCAAGTAGAGACTACCCTTTCGATAGGTATTTTTACTTATACTACCGTGGTAAACTCTTTTGAAACGCCGACTGCATTCTGTTTCTATGACATGTTTAAATATTCAATTAAACAGTGATATAATTTCGTGTAGTACCAATGTACATGGTTAAAACGTATTTAAGCTGGTCCTTTTTTTGCTTCCTGCAAACAGAGCTTTAGATCCCATCTATTCAAATACGTAGGCAAATGGTTTTAACCAGCCAGAGCAGCATTCGCTTTTTATTTATTTGACTAAAATTCTTTTAAATCATCGACTTCATATAGTAACGAAGTCGTCAATTCACGGAAATTATTCAACACTCAATATATACCGATAAGTCTATACATAGGGGGAAATAGTTGAAGGTGATTTCGTAATCAATACTAGAGAAGGCCTTACCGGTTACGGTTGCGGTTCACGAGCGAAGTGTGAGGTGGAGCACGTATAAGAAAAAAAAAAGCAATTGTCGAAAAGTTTCATCCGAACGATTAGGATACACGAATCATTGAGTGGTCACTTCGTAATGCAATGCATGTCTCCGCTTTTACTCGAAGTATCTACAACAGCGGAAGGATGCCGCACATGTTAGTGGAACTTTCTTTACGATGAAGTTATCCTGCGTATGATGCGTTTGCCTCTTTTGAAGAAGATATAAGTTTAATATTGTCTGTTTAGAAAGAGAAGTTACTTGTGCTAAAATTAAGTCAACACATATAAAAACAATGAAATAATATGCGATAGACATTTAATCATAGGTTGGCATTTCTGATTATATCATAGCCGACCTTCTACGTACGAGTCAAGCTATGCTAAATATATTATTCATAATAGGAAGGCAGTCCTAAATTAGAACGTACAATAATAATAATAATAATAACGTGCTTGATGTAAATGGGCGTCGTTTATAAGCTATACTTCCTACCCCTTTCGTCTAAGTAAAGGCAGATCTTTTGCCTCGTTTTTGAGAATCTCAAAGCCGTTTCCTATGGACTACTCGTAAGTTAGCTAATATATTACCTGAATATAAGCTATGGAAGATGTCACGCTCAATATTTTCGTGCAGTGATAGTATATTACAGATTGCACCTAAAATGTGTGTAAACGAGGCTTCGGAGATCGGTCTACTGCCATAATTAGATTCTCCGAAAACGAATTTCTAACATGTACAAGTTCTCTCCGCTGCGTCATGTTTTTAAACATGGCGTAAAATTGTCTGTGTGTAAACTTTCTCCCTAATGACCACTAACGTATAAATGATAACAGATAATTTCATCATTCAATTATTTACCCTGGTACAGGTTCTCGGCTGTCATGGGACACAAACAACGTAGATAGGCAATTCGAGCTTCAACATACAGGGTGAGGGTTGTCATTCATATTACGCACGTAGCAGAGATGATTTGGCAAAACGGTACCATTTTCTATTTCTACAAAGGCATCTAGTGTTATAACGTTGCGATAGACATGTCTGCTTCCAATGTTTGTCACCTAGGACAAAAATAAGGCACGAACATGGCTATGATCAGTGCAAATCTTTCGACGTACGAAAGACGTAGTCATCCCATAGAGATTAACGCTATCATTTCGGTTGGAGATTACCTATTCGAGTGTAAATTGCGTTTGATAAAGTAAACGTGCCCACACAGGCAAACGATACTCATAGATCAGTTATGGCGCAAAATATCATGCCACACCTGCACGGAGGTGACTGAGGCGGCGCTCCATATTGGCACCATTTTGCTAATTGCTATACCCGTAGATTTTTTGCACACGGAACCAACTTTGATCCTGCTTCTAGTTTCAAGCATAGGCTTCTCAACCAAGGCTCTAACCGTGAGGCTATAATTTTTGCTCGATCTGCCCGTATATATGCTTTAGCTTACTTTTCACAGATAGGGCCTATTTCCTCGTGCGAGTAGGAGATGTTTGTCTAACCGGGGAAGGCTGTTATCTACGCTAGTAATTCTGACTATAAGAGATGTGCGTATGTATAAATGGTTTGGAGCATTGCTTGCGGCATAGCCCATATTTCCCACTGGGTATATGTTTCGGTGGAATGGCTCTTAGCCAATAGGGCTGTAAGCTAGATATCGACAATATGTTTATATTCCTGGCACAGAGGTAAGGGAATGGAGATGCAAGTACATTTCCTATATGTTGCAACAGTCGAAACTCGCTCTCATTCCATTGCCCATTGTGGCGCGGGCTTTTTTGCACGGCGGCTATTGTGGACTGAATATGGGCATCACCAACAACATTCTCTTTTGCTATACAATAAAAGAGATACTATAGCGCCGTATACATGTGTATGTATGTGTGTGTGTGTGTGTGTGTGTGTGTGTTGAAAAGAAGTCGTTTGTGTATGGCCTGTGTGTTTATCTCGGTTCGGGTAGAGGCTGTCGAGACGAGCTGCGAAGCCACTTTCGATGGGCCGCTGTGACACAAAACCCAAACAGCGTGTTCAAGCGGCACAGACTTCCAATATACATTCGAAACTCTGCGGTGGCACTTTATGACTGCCAGAAGCAAATCGGTATGAGAGTGAAGGAGATTCCAGGTTGTTACAAGGACAGTTGTGCATCACCGAAGTCGCCTTCTATATTGTGTCCTTTTGCGCTCATTATAGTTTGCTTTTGGACCTTTACATCTTAATCATCAAAGTTAGCTGTAATATATATATAAATCGAAAATTTCCATCCATAGAGATTGATATTCATTGTGAAACTGAATTAACACGGGCGTTGCCTTGACCCCTTGGGTATCTGATTAGAGATTTTCCGCTAAAGCATCAGAGCACTTGGAAATGCTGATTGTAAAATTGATTTTATGTGATACGCTTGGCTGAACAGTAATGAACCCGTTTTCCGCTGAACTGAGCAATGTGGACGACCGAAATATACCATTATTAGATCCATATGCATGTATTAGGGCTGTAATGTTAAAGAACAGTTTTCATACAGGTTATATGAACGGTAAGGCTGTACAAGGACGTGAACTTCAACCATGGCCACAAGAAAAGAGTTACACCAATAGGTTTACTAAAAACTATCTTATAGTTCGAAGGAGTTTAACCACACTCCATTAGTTCTCGAAAGAAACACCAGGGAAAACAAATGCCTTTGTTCTAACTAAATATGGTTATATGAACCGGAGATGGGGTTATATAAGCCACTTATAATGTCGTGCGAAGAAGTCGGTAATCCGATAAAACTAGAAAGAAAATACGTGCTTCCTTAAAAACAGCTGCTCAGGGACCCTATTTTGTTCAAGAGTAAAAGGTAACTATAAATATATACGTACCGCTCGTTGAAGCCCCTTTGACCTCAAAGCTTGTGTAGCATCGATTATGCATAATGGTGCTATAAAAAGGTTTTCACGCTTAATTATGAACCATCATCTCCATTAGAGGACATATAATTAAATAATAAATTGCGACAATATAATTGTTGCAATTCTTTAATAAGTAGCCTGGTATAGAGTTAACAACAACAAGTGGTGCAGCAAACACAAAATGCAACGTCTTGGTCGTACTATATATATTTTATAATTATTATAAATTATAATTCGATGGCATCCCGTTTTGTTGGCCCATATAGCTGTTGTGTAGGTTACATGGGGACCCGAATTGCAACAATGCATCTTAGAGAAGCACATGATGCTCATTTGCACAGAGGTCTTTGTATAGGAGGTATTTTTTCAGCTAGCCAATAGGCCTCGTTAAGTCGATGAGCGTCAGTATTAAGGACATTAAAATAGTTCCATATTTAGGGTGCCTAATGTTATCTTGAAATTAGAGAGTAAGGTAATAATTTATCCATATTTAGAAAAAAACATTAAACCTTTTTGCGTCAGGACTAGAGTTGAGTGAATAGAATTTGCGATGGTCAAGGATAAAGAACCAAGCAACATCCATTTTCTGTCCAGTTTCTAACTAACTTGTTTACGTTGTTTTACTGCAAGATCGACTTTGTGTGGATTGTGGGTTGATATTAGGAAGGGCTCTATATTAAAGGATTTTCCCTTAATAGCGGTTGTCGTGATTTGGATGGGACGGATCCTCGATGGACCTGATCGTTGACGAAGCGCCTGCGGCTGATGGAGGTTTTATGTAAAACGCTTTCCACACCCTGCCACTTGCTTCTCCAACGAGTTAAAGAATTGAATCGTTGAGAAAGATAATCTTCTATTAGCACTTCGAAATCTGTTACCACACAACTTTATGTTGGAGTGTCGATAAAGCTTTGATCGCGCCATATAATATGATCAATTTTTATGCTAGGGTGTCGCTCCAGTCTACTTGGGTAGACTGCTATATATGAGAGGAAAGCGGAGCTCGTACAGACAAGAAGTTGCTGGAGGCGTCAGCAGGCACCGATGTCTTGATTATCCGTCCGTCCTGTTTTGCCTGGCCTTTCGATGCCTGTACGTCTCTATATTCATGCTTGTGGAGATGTGTGTGTACGCACTGGCTATATGGAGGTATGTGTTTCCGTCTGCGAGCCGGACGTACGGCTGATTCACTCGAAGGTTAGTGGATGTTCGGTTGGGATTGGCGCTTTTCCTAAGATGTCTCAAGGCAGATAGTACGGATCGCAAAAGACCACCCTATGCAATTAGCTTACACACACCCCACCTACCCCATAAACTATCTCTTACGCGTTTCTAACATAAAGCTTATAGAAGGAAGGAGAATATCCTATGGTACTAAGAAACGACGCTTACATATTAAACGGAAAATAAAAGATGCTACGGACCCAATCTAGATAGATTTAAAGTATGATCATCAAATTTAGTATTTCTTAGAATTGAAAAACAAAAATGGTCTCAATAGCGGTTCTCTGACCCTGAGTCATTCTATATACCCTAACAAAAAGGATCGGACAAAATTCGGCAAAAAAAGGCAAAATTGTATTATTTAAATTCTAATCAAGCTGTGCCAATCTATGCCTATATTTTTGGACGCAGTTTAAAAGGTTAAAGTGGAAAACCATGACTTAAGTCCGGAATCTCTCACTCCAGGCGTAATCATTGCTGTACTGGTACCTAACATAGGACACTTCACGCGCCTAGTGAATATAGTTCACTCAGTATTGAACACTTCGATCAAAAGAAACTTTAACGCATAACTGACGCCTCTTTGTGTAACCTCTATAATCTAATAATGCAGAATCAGTTTACGTTGTTGCTCTTACAGAAATCTGGAACGACATAAAGGGCATCTTAATGGTAAAAGCGTGGTTTACAGTTGAGTCTGGGGTTTAAATTCTCCGAGCGCTCTATCCTCATAAGGCTGGGGTGTCTACCAAGTTTGTTAAAAAGAATAGCCATAATACGACTCTTACTCGTGCAAAAATTATGTTGGAAAATAGGTATGTTCAGTTTTTTACTTAACAAAAACGCAGCGTTTTATCTAGGTTCTAGTAACAAAATTATTTATTAAATATTCACCGTTACTTTGCAAGACGTTTCGCTATCTCTTAGCCAGTTTTTTTTTTATTCTTCCTGGTTAGAAATTTTCAGGTCTGGTATTGAAGAACTCGCTTAGCCGAATATTTGAGATCCTTTCATTGTTAAATTTACGTTTATAACTAGCATTTACGGATAACTGAAAAAAAAAATGGTAATTCGTCTTAGCAGAATCTGAGGAATATGAGCGAGGTAAAAGAATCTCCCACAAGTTTCACTTAAGCTTTTGAAGAACGGCTTTTATAATCCTTGCCATGTGCAGCGTAGCATTGTTGTGGTACAAAATGATCTACCTCGCTTGTCGGGTCTTTTCCCCCTTGGATAACCTAGTTTACTGGACGTAACTAGGTTATGGGACTTTAGATCCTACCTTGGATATTTCTTGCAGTAATACCTCAGGATCAGATGCGAGGTAATTCAGTATATAGGAAGAAGAGGATGCAAGTAAGCCGCTAAAAAAAATTGTAACCAGGGTGCATACAGATCTTTGTTTTTCTGAAGCATTTTTCAATTTACAGCAGTTTTTCAATCCCACCAATCGCGAATTGCTGTCTTCTTGAACTAGAGGTTCCGCTTAACTCTGGGTTCTAGCGTATTTCTTAGAAGTACCCTTCCCTTTGTTTTTCCTTCCAGAAGTAGTTCCTGTTGTGCTTTATGTCGACCTAGAGACGGCTTCTTATCACCATCAAACATTTCAAATAGGAACCTGCGATTTTGGCTGCGTGTTGACTGGTGCTGGGCACGATGTTAAAAGTCAGTAAGAAACCTTGTCTCCGTGTGCGCTATACCCAATCAAGGGTACATTTACGCCTTTAATCTCTCAGAAAATCACATGCGCTCAAAATGTACGGCAGTAGCCCGATGATGGTACCTTATCTTCTTTGGCAATTAACAAGTTAGTTTGGGTGTTTCACCTATTTCGGATAGCCAATTGGGGTGGGGTCCAGGTCTAAGATTGCTCATGTAAACTTGACAAACCTAGCAAACCCCTACCAGCCAGTTATAGGATCCTTTCTGCACATAACACAAATATACGAAGCTATTCCGGCAGCTTTTGAATTCGGTGAGAGGCGAAATAGAGTAGATTCTGTAAACGTAATATTTTCGCCTGAAACCTTTTTCTTTGGAGCCCGAGTTCGGCATAAAAGTTCGTCCAGCGCACGAGGAAACTACAACGGAGCGAATAGTGAAGATCAAAAGACAGGGGAACATTAAACACAAATCGAAATCACTTAAGTCTCAACCTATCTTTTATGCATTTACTCTGATCGACCATGAAGGATCAGATCAGCTAACAGTACCCAATTTAGGGAAATCAGCGTTTTCTATTGTTTCCGGTTGTGAATTTCATTGATGTTCCGTTCATATGGCTGTAGCTGATGATCGTCAGGTACATTCACCAATGAAGAAATCAGAGCTATAAAGTTAGTGCAATAGCATCATGCACATGCGTCCGCTCTATTCAGATTGCCATGTTCAATTTGGCTCTGTAAAGTGGCCACCAAAACAAGACATGAGCCTCTATGTCTAACGTAGTAAAGGGGCCTAGTTATGATTTTATGTATGTGAAGATATGTTTATACTGCATGGCAGTGCTGCTAGGGACAGGTGATTCAAAAGCAGTCATCCACAGCTAACTAAATGCAGACACATATATTGTGGACATGCAAGCACATTTAGCTCTAACTGGTTACAGCAGCTTCACCTGAGTTATGACTTCAGATGTAAAGAGACATCCCCCCTTTCCCCTTAATGTTTAACTGTATGTTACGTGATTCAGGAGCACGTAGATTAAAGGCCAACTCCGACTTCAACCTACATGTACCAGCCTCCTTCATTCCCTCACGTGGTAGTACCAAAAAGTAAGTAGCGTATCCTGCTACTCGTGTTGCTTCGGAGCAATGTCCTAATAAACGAGCGTTACAAGCTAATATGAATTGCACCTGGTCATTATTGCGACGTGATCTCTCCTTTGGAAATAGTGCGAAACAGGCTTAGGTGTGGGCCGCTGTCTCTGTGAATTTCGGGATCGAAAGTGGGTTTTACATGAAAGTCTGTTATCAATGTCGCTCATTACCAAGAAAAGTCCGTGGCGCAAAATAGTCAGTGCTCATTTTGTGGGCTTGGTCAAATAGCATGACTTCGTAATAATGGAGCAAAACGAAGGGGACAGGCGCGTCAGATCATTAGGAATGTGGAATCCATTGAAAGTATCTACCTCATAAGCGCCGTATTGTATCCAGGTCGTTACGACTGGACGTCATAAACGCACCAAGTGACAGCGGCTACAGCTCAACGGAACAGAATCGAGATGGTCGGCGGCAGCAACAGCAGTAGTAGTAGCAAATCGTTTGCCCGAGGCACCGAGTGTGACGTATACGCATGCGCTTTGTGTCAACAGCCACTGCCGCTTGCTGGTATGGCCAAAGCTGTTATTAAAATTAGCCCTTATACTTGTTAAACGTTCCACCCTATGCGAAGAAAAACAATAATATATATTGGGACGTATTTTTTTTCTATAATTCGACTCCGGCGCCGAAGTCTAGCGCCTTCGACAAGGTCCTTGGTGTTCTGTGGTCCTTAAATTGAGGTAATGAACCAGGAAAGCTTTAACCTGCTTAAAATCATAGGTCGTCTCAATATCGTTTTGCCAAAGTGCCCGGTCGAAATTCTATCATAAAAGACGAAACAATTAATGGCCTTCTATCTAGTATTGATACAGTGGACTTCCGTTTGTCGTATTCTGTTCTTTATAGTTCAAGCAAAACTTGCAATAGCGTCTGCCATATTGTCTGCTACATGGTAAGTCTGGTGTAATAACCGAGGTATGGCAGTCGGTCCTCTGACACGAGGGAGCCATGACCATATCTCAAACAAATGGCACACACACCGGGCAATGTAATGGCAACCTGCAAGCAACAGGCTCAGTAGGAAAGGAGGTCATATATTTGGGTAACAAGCTAAATGTGCTTCATCTAAATTTCAGCGTCTTTGGTGCTCAGCAAGAATTGGTTAACAGTGCAATATGCAGACATTCATTAATTGCCCTTCGTAGGGATAATTTTTATCATATAAATATTTATATTTTAATACAAAGTTAAAAATAAAATCCTGGTGTAATATTCATAACTTATGACGGTCACCTTGACCAAGTATAGGACAGCGTATCTTTAAGCCGCTAGCCGCGTCAAATTCTCTCTTTAATGCATATGAAGTAAGGGCCTTATCGACGAAACTGCTCCGAGCATTTTAAAAGAACCTTTCACCTGGGAACGTAACGACCTGACTCTGGGAAGGCTAACATCTATTATGTTTATAAAGAAGTGTATATAATAGCCAGAAACCCCATGTGCGTTGCTTGGCAACATTTCCCTTGCTTGATTTACTGTTAGGTTACTAGTTATTAGCTATTTTCCTAACGATAAATTATAAATTATTTACCAAACTGTCTTATCCTAATTTGCGGTGTCATCTTCTTTTAATTTTAAATATTGTTAGCTGGCATCACATCAACAGTGAGACTGAGGTTCTTTGCTCAGAATACACACATGTGTCATGTCCATGCTATATGAAAAGTGTTTCTAAAGCAGAGTTAGTTAAAATTTCGAAAAACAGAGCGAATAACATATATAAAAAAAAAAAAAAAAACAAACAAAGTAGTATAATAATGCGAATAATAAAGAGAAGAGAGTCTGAATTATCATTTTATAGTTACTTTAATTTTCGAACCTTGGTCAAACGTAACTGAAACTTGTATCGTTGTATCGTAGCTCGAGTAATACTGTTTGATCTATTCTATTGGCTATTATTAAACTGTTGGCATTAAAATCTCTCTGTTGAGCCCTCAAATGATATTTTTGCGTCTCAAATGAAGCGTCTTTAATTCTGATATTGAAAGAAACAGACAACATTCATAGATTTTTACGTTTACCTTCGAGAAACTAACTTTTCGATAAGTCCAGCATGTATGATACTAGTATCTTTACAAAGACAAATTGGTGTGTTAAAGTTATCGGGGTGCGGTAACAAGTTATTATTATTCAGAATTCTCTCAGACTTTTGTCTCAGTTACCGCTCGTAGCGGTTTGTCAAGCTTGTACACAATTGCAAGTCTAGCTAACACGTTTAATAACTAACACAAGCAATGCATGGACTTATGTTTACGGTCCGCGTCAGCATAAGACGACGAAGAGGTAAACAAATCAAAGGGAACGGAACACTTCACTGGCTTCAAGCAGCACAATAGCACATGCCCTTAATTCCCCTAGTGGACGTTGCTCGTTTGTGCAATCTAACGGAAACTTTGCGTTGCCATGTTTTGATTGCAGGGACGCGTCATCGGCGTCAAATCAACAGACCACCGTCATCACTAACATCGACGTCGTCGACGAGCTTGTCGAAGTGAGAGAAGCAGAGTGTTTTGATGAAGCTATTCAGTCATTGTTTTTATCCGGCAAAGGTCTCAAGCACAAAATCATACAATCAGCAGATTGACGAAACATCTATTTTGGTACAATTATCGTGACTGAAATCGCACAATTTTTCTTCTTGAAATTCTTTAAAGTTTAATTTATTCAGATACGAGAAATCTACGATTTATCAAGCCCATATCCGGCATATATTACATTAGAAGCAAGTAGTAAACTGTCAGGCAAGTACCATATAAAGTATGAAGAAGTACGTTAACATTTACATAACAGCGAATTATCATTTCAGAGTCACTAAAGTAATGAGTAAACGATAATTTATTAGTATATGAAATACTTCCATAATTAACTTGAGAGGCTATTGTTTAGAATTACACCATTCAACGAAAAACTATTAGGCCAAGGAAAAACACTTTTACTGAAATAACTTCTAAACAAGTTAATAGAAGCCCTTTATCAGGCTTTCTCGTTAAAGTTTTTTTTTCAGTATTTTTACCTCATTACAACTTCTTTCATATCACGAAAACCACGGCAGTATGCACACATTGTAGAGTTATTTTCGGATCTTTATAATTTGAATATTTCCATTTCAAGTATTTTCCCTAAAATATTTAGTTTTCGGGTAACAAGGACATGATCAACATAACGTCTCACCGGCAACGTGCTCGGGGGCTAGCTCGTCACCTGTAGTTACCTTAGAGCTTTAACGTGCCAATATAGTATTAAAGTTCATTTATCCTATGTAGTTACAAGAACAGGGCGATGAACTATAATAAAATGAAATAGTTCCTATGGAATACAATCAACATATTGACAATTGAGAATTGACGTCATCCATAAGACGTCAGACTCATATTCCCATCGAGCAGATGGAAAAGATGTTTCGGCGAAAAAGAATAGATAAAATGTAAATCATTACAAAAGACTAAGGAAACTAGTTACATTTACCGTTTTATTTTTTTACGTGTAGTTGAAAGCTAAGGCCATCTTAATGGAATCGGCCCCGTAACGACATTCGCATTATCGTTACGGCCAAATGTTGTGAGGTGTACGCTTAAAGATGCGTATGAATGGCATATTTATGTTCTGACCGCTAACTCGACAGCCTTTCCGTGTGTGTATCTCCGCGTACATAGAGTAGCGGCAGCTATATAGTATATTGATATATCCAGGAAGTTTCCACATAGTCCGATGTTATTACATGTGCGTAACAAACATGTAACAACACCACGGTGTAGCCGGCTATGATATATTATGCCTTATTGAAAAGGCGAAGTTCGAGCCTACACTAAATGCTCTAAAAAGCACCGTTTTATGCAAAATGTAGGAATTTATGTGCGGTCGGACACATCCCTGATTAAAGGACTATGATGTCCAAGTATGGCCGTGATGCTAGCAGCTTGTACGGGAACGGCTTGCAAATGGAACCCGTACTCACCAATAGCCTCTGAAAGTTCGTCTTATAAAGTGGAGCGGACACGCAAGAGCTAAGCAAAATCTGCATTTATCGACGCGTAGTTTCATGAAGCGTTTGATTTGCCATTGCTTTGATGCTTCAGACACTGCCAGATGCGTTTTCTTTAGACGAGGCAGTTTTGTTTTTATTTCGTAATTATTCGTGTATGTAACGTTCGAGTAAGCTTGTTTTTTGTTCAGTAAGGATAGAAGCTGTTGATATTTTGTTAATTGACGAAATATAAATACGATGTACATAAGGCATTTGCATTTTTATGTAATGCATTTGGTAATGTTGTAGGCCTGTTTTGAATACCATTTTCTATCGTTGTTCCGATTTGATGTATAATCACATGCTCGTGAAAGGACTCTATAGGGCCTTGTTTTGACTGCGTTTCTCTAAGAATGTGAGCTATGTACCTTGGAGTAGTTCTCCATTAAAATGTCACTGAGTTCTTTTATACGTCCTTTATTGAACCTAAGTCTAATATGTGATTGGTCAAGAATTTAATAAAAATACTTCCAGGAATAGTACCAGACATATAAAAGTACACACTAATTGTTTGAGAATTGTGATAATTACATCTTGCACCTCTCGAAATATGTTAACACTTGTCAAAGTTTTATCCAATTATCAATGCAATGGTTATTGTGATGTATTTTATTATTGTGGCATACGTGGCATACATTACGTTTGACTTCAGTGTAGCATCTAGTTGTTCTTCACTCAAGGACTCGCCGGTTCTTTATTGTGTACGTACCGCACAACCTAGTTACGCAGTTTTGAGGCGCTTTTAGAGGAAATAAACTCTTACTATGTCCAAATGTTTATGTACTTTTTCTTTTATTTACATTATTTATGTAAATAAAAGAAAATTGAATAAAGTCGAGTGATACATATGGCAGTCGAGTATCTAGCTCTCTCACAAACATCCCGGTCGATGGTGGATCATTTTGAAGACCGGCTTAAGAGGTCCGACTAAGTCGCCGTACGAATTACCATGCACTAAATAAATATCTTGTGGTACTGCTAAATTGTGCAGCTCTTTAAAGGTCATTAATTAGGTCGACAGTTGTTGTTATTAGGATCTGCTACTCTGCAGGTACTTTATACGCAGTTTAAGAACATTCCGACTTAACACGCGGAAGAAGGTGATCGGACGCTTCGGCTTGTAGTTGATTGCTTGAATTAAGGAGATTCGGATCAACACGAAATTCAGGGGATACAAGCGTTGTTCTGAGAGCAAAATGCTCTTTAGAATAATAATGGAAACTATACCGTCCGCACCATATGAATCTATACCACAAGGCAATGTCTGTCTGAGGAAGTAACTGCTGTATAAACGTGTTTCCGCCTTCACCACAAAACTAACTGCAACTGCTTGCAAACATTTGAAATCGTATTCTCGTCCGCCCTTCGTGCAAAGCCTAGCCAAAGATAATTAGTGATGAAAAAATAATTTTCATAGTGCGTACGAATTTAAGGGATTATAACTTAAGCATAGCATACACGGAAAATTTCACAGCAGTTGCGTTCAGATCAACGTTATTTTGTCGCAGAAACTGTTCACGGGATGGCAGAGGCGGTAGTGTCGCGTAATTGAAACGAAAAGGTCTCGGGTACTTGGGTACATAAAGTTATATCGTTGTATTTATTGATAAAATAAGTTACTACGATAAACACGCGTCGATTTTCTTCGAGATGGTTATACAGACAAAACAAATAAATAAATCGTCATCAAATTATAACACTTACAGCTGTTCGAAGACCATGATGAGTGATTATATATTTATCATTAGAAGATCACGTGCCAACAGTGGTTCTATGCGTCAAGCGTTCTGATTCAAAAGCAGACTTTCGTCGACGAAACTTTTGCGTATATTTTAATGATAGGGCCAAAATGCCCCGACAGATTTGACACAACAGATAATGTCTTGGAAAAATAAGAAATGCTCTTCGATAGGAATTGGAAGTATTACTGATGTCGGTACAATTGTACTTCCTATATGAAAAATGATCAAATAAAAACTTTTTTTTATTTTAAATATTAATCTAGGCATAGCTTTCATGGCAGACCGATACAACATAAAAAAACGTTGTTTTTGATATCCTAACTAAGAATTACAACATTATAATGTCAGAAATATACGCATCCTACCATGCACATAGTTTTCGTTCGGGGTAATTTCCATGTCAGCTCTATCGCTTTCGATGAATTTTGGGCTATTTTTAATATCAGGTACGATTCAAACGACCCTTATGGGCAGACTTTGCTGAAAAGAGAACTCGAAGCTCATGTTTGGAGGAAAGCCACTTCCGTGTTGATAATAATTCAAAATTATTTCAAGCACCTGTAATATATGTACATGTCTATAGAATATATATTGGTGTCTGTGGTAAATAGTTTATTGTGCCCATGTCGCTATTGAATTCGCTCGCTCGCGGCGCGGTTGATATCTTGTAGCGGTTTCCTCGACGGTGTTTATAAACGTTTGCCGGTGTGGGTTCGAAACTGAGCGTAAACATACTTCGTTTTGTTTTATGGACAACGTATCCAAAGCAGAGCTTAACGGCAGCACCTGATATAAAATTCAAAAGGTTTATTTAGGGATACATAGTGCGAAACTAGGGCTCGCACATTTATTTGCTCGGATAGGTTACTAAACTTGTCCTATACAGGCCGATCTGGCTGTAATTTTCATACAGGTGGAGTGGCGATAGCCATTTTGTCCCGGTGCTAATAGATTAGCCTTACCCACATCAACCGCGTCAAGTGACGCCTATCGGGCGGAGTAGCAGACGTAAAACACGAAAAACGTTTTTTAACTTTGCTCACACTAACTGCGTGAATGTATTCTCATAGGCCTCGTAAGAAAAGCTGCGCCGTTCGCCTCCTGCCTTGGATAATCATGTAATTGGTTGGATATATATCTGTGAACCTGGTCGACTTCGACTCAGACGCAGCTATTTACATATTAGTAACATTTCGGTACTTTGATGTACCGAAATGTAGCGAAGCCAACGCGGCGTTTGGCCTGTAATGCTTCTCAACGCTGTTGACATTTCAAGAAGATGCAGATGTATTACTGTCATACAGTCCGTAAATAAGATCTCGTTTTTACTCACTTAAACGAAATTATTAGTAAAAGTCAAGCTATTTGTGTCATCATCCTTTTCGACAATTGTACGAAAATTCTGCTCTGGCTTTATCAAAAAAATTGACGCTTAAACAATAGCCATAAGCGAAGCGCACGTTACTCAGTGCTGGTAAAGGTAACTAAAGTCGCAATTTTATTATATGATATCTTGCCTCTGCACCAACTCAATTCAGTATTCTTGATCTCCGCATTTTTCGTCGTTCTGTCATTTTCTCTCATGTCAGAATCATTAAGGGATTTCCTCGTTCGAAGATCTGGATTTTTTTTTCAGGAAATAAAACTCGAGGCACGTTGGGATGACTCCGTCAAGCGGAAAATTGCCCCATTTGTAATATTGACTTTGAGCGCGGACGCACCTGCAGAACAGTAACCATTGTGATATTATTGTGGTTTCGCTGTGCAGGGTCTAGAGAAAAAGAAACTAGGCGAAACAGGAGATTATCGAAGTGTTCTTACTGAAAGGTCTGTAGCTATAACGATGTAGCAACACTATTCGATCCCTTAAAAGAGGAAAGGACAGCGAGTCACATTGGGCCTTCAGTATTACCCGAAGTGCACACGTGACTGGCCATTTCACACAACCATAATTCTAACCCATTTGGGATCCGGACCTTTATATATAAAGGAAAAATAAACCCTTGGCTCTGAAAAAGAGTTTCAGAAATGTAAGGTATTTACGGAAAGGGTATGGCTTGACTCTAACTTGACAAACTGCACCTGCCTCTTGCAGACTTCTGAGTTCTGTTAGGGGTTCGAATTAACTAACAGAAGTTTCTATTAATTTGGAAGCATGACAATAAATGATATCGTCGAATCAACAACTAAAGTAATTTTGCTAAATCAGCAATGGATAAATCCGGGATCACAGAGCGTCTAAAGCACTTTGGTAATTTTGGCAAACCTTGTTTCTTTCTTATAATAGCCCGGAGCTTTACCGCTTTGAAAGTTCGTTAAAATTAAGAGGTAGGCAATTGCTCTTCCTACGCCTAGAAGACACTATTCCACATACTTGACATGCAAGCACATAGTTCGAGCACTATTCTATTCAGCATAGAAGTAACTGTGAAGGTATGTCTTCGTCAGACGAGCAACAATCTCTACCTAGCCGCCATTAGATGGATCACAAAAAGCCGGCTAATCAGCGTGCCTCCAACTGTACTTAGCAGTCGGAGTTGCAAGACAAGCGTATCACGTAAGTACATCGTTTACATGGATCATACGGAACATTGTTGTAACCTGAGTCTATCTCTATGTATAGGACAAGCGCGCGTATTGTATACCTTGAAGGAAAGAGGTTTCTTCGCGTATATACTAGGCGAGATTGTTGGAGGCTGTGTTTACCCGCAAGGGGTACACAGATCCTGACCACTCGGAGCAAAAGGTGACCAATAGCAAGGACGTAATTGACTTGTTCGTAACTAATTAAATAGTCAGACAGATGTATTAAAGCAAAATAATTGGAAAGATTTAGTGGAGTAAAATCTAGTTCGCTATAGCATTAAACAGGATATTTTAAATCCCATCAGAGATACCTTATTCGGTAGGATAGCTCAAAAAAGAAATTCTGTCCTATCCACAAACTTCGAAACTGAGCTTTTTCATTTGGTAGCGCGCGAACTCCATTGAGATAACGTGGCATGTTACAAACGTTGAGTCTGTATATTTAGTCTAATAGACATTTGGATGAGATAAATTCATAAATAGAGTCTCAACTTTAAGCATATACTCTTCGGGTCAGTATTACTGTTAACGTTTCGTAATGTTTTCAGCTTACATACAAGACAACACATACAAACATACTGATGCCCAGGAATAGAAATATTAGTTTGTTTGTCGTGTAATTACACAGTATCTACCATAAATTAACAATTTATAACATTTGTCATAATATATGATTGTGTACCCCTACGAAGACGTTTAACTGGCTAATTTGCAAGCTGTTTAATTGAAATATTAAATTGGAGCTTTTTGAAACCAATTTTTTCCTTTGTTTGTTCTCTATTTCCGATATATCGTTCGGAAGCACTCTTCTATCTGTCAGCGTGCCGTAATAGTATTGTTTTGTGAACCCTTCAAATATAGATGTTTCAAGAGGAAAAATGGGTATTTTTAATACTTTCTACACTATACATTTACCAAAGCCAAAGCGCTGGAACTTGGATAATGCGTCGTCACTGTGGCCGACCAAGTTTGATCGCGAAAATACTCTTGAAAGACGACCGTCGACAAATCACTCACAATCCACATAATTGCTGTTTATCATTTGAAGTCTTTTGAGCCTACACAGAAAATTAAAAGTTGAACTCTCTAAGTCGAATAAGGTAACAGTACTTAACGCGCCATCTCGAGTGTCACGCGGTGAAAATGACCCAATTTTGCATAGAAATAGTATTTGTACGTCAGTATAAACCAGATTTCAGAATGGATAGCTGCAGCAGAAGGGTCAAAGTCCTTAGTCTAACAAGGTTATGCTTTGTATTCGGTAGGGCTGCGAAGGACTGATTAACTGGGAACTGTTTTTTAACTAGACAGGTGATCAACATGTTTATTTGGGCCAGTTGCATCTAGTCAGCCAGGATACTCAAAAAGAGAAAAAACCCAAAAGATGGGGTTGTCATTCTGCTGCATGACGACGTAAAACCACGCACGGTAAACGTGGTCAAAGATGCCCTACTTAACTTGGAATTAGAAATTTTGTTACACCCGTTCATATTCTCCGGATCATGCCTCGACAGATTTTTTCCTCTTCTGTGTAATGGGCAACCTTTGCGGCTTTACCCTTAGCACAGATCAAAAACTGAAAATGTAATTGGAAAATTTCTTCGAGACAAAACCCGCTATTTTAGGGAGGGGAGGCATATATCATTTAATGTAAACATGAAAGAACGTCCTAAACAATAAAGGGGCATATAAAACCTAATAAATGTCACAGGAATATTTTTGTTTAGTTTTATGACAGTTTCATTTTTATTTTTGTACCGTTTTCTATTTAGTAAAAACTGCGTGAACTTCTTTCCACCCTAATAGTTAGGCTAAATAGGTATCTGGAAGAGATAGTTATATAAAATTTGCAATATAAATTAGTTTGAAATGGCTTTGCATTTCGTAAATAGGGTGATCGAACCCGTGCACTATGAACCGCTTGATGATACGGTAGTTATTTATGTTTACTTGGTTCTGCGAAGTCTTGACCTGTGTTGAAATAGATGAAAAATCTAATAGCAAATTTTGATCTTTGCGCCTAAGAAAATGTCCTATATGCTTCGAATTCCGGAAGGCTAATCCTTTTTTGTATATCTTCGATAAACGTTGGAGTGTCGGTCGTTAAATGAATTAGGGAAAATTGTTTTGTATAAAACTAGTACCAGTCTGATGAACGCCAGCTTTATTTCGTCCAAACTCGATAGACGGCTCTTTTCTACAGAAAATCGAAATTGTCTATGCTGGTACATCTTTGAATCTAATCTTCAATCGTGATAAGCACAACCATTGCTTTTCCTTTTCCTCTATATATTTGCGAAAGATCTCTCTGTTATCGTTAGCGTTAGGCTGCGGCATGTAAACGATTTGACAATTTTCGGGATTATTCCGTTAGGAAAGAACGAATTCCTACTAAAATGTTTTGCCTTCTTTGAATTTCATAACACTTATCTTGGATCCAGTTTAGAGGCTAAGCTTTTTAATGTGATTATCCAACATTGTTAGCGTTTGTAGAATCTGTTTGTGCTTAGTATGACAGAGTCCTGCGTGTATAAGATTATCCTCACGAGAACGCACTGTTACCCGATGCATGAAGAGAAGTCGTTGTTTAGAAGCACGAAGAGTAAAGATTATCGGTTTGTGCATAACCCGTTGTTTGTTGGGCTCCGTTCCTCTTTGCGATATCATTATCAAAAGTAATGAAGTTACTCTGAGAAGGGTCCACCGGTAGTTGTGCCAGATTTGTCAACATTGTGGATTTCAAGCCAGAGTCGGAAGATGATTCGGAGTGTATAAGAATTGGGTAGAGAGGTTGATTAAGAAGGTTCAATTTTGCTTTTATCTTGTGTGCGAAAATCTTACGTGCGATCAGTACTTATTTACCAGCAAAAGACTCATGCTGTGAGCTGGCAGCCTTTCATGGTACTTTAGAACGGAAGTCAAAGAGGATGCTTTACAAAAGTTCCTCGACACAACCTTTCTTCGCAACCCCTCTTCAAGACCTCGGGTCCGTAGGGTCCCCTTCCTATTAAATATAGCTCCCATGGTAAAATCTCTCTCTACTGCTAGAATCATTGACTGAGTCATGTTTACTTTAGATAAGGTGGTCGCAGAGCAATCGCCGCCTTTATGTATCCATTGAATAATCGGGTCCGTTAGGTGATTAAAAAGCTTGAGGACATTGACTACCACTTCGAACACCACCAAGTTTTGTTTAAGTACCGTTACCCATATGACGCCCTATGAAGATCAAAACGGGTGTTAATATGGCAGTTCGACCAGGGTCAAATCAAAGTGTCTCAGAGGTTGGTTATTGGGGCCGCTGGGGAGGCCGAACAGTCTGCTCTGGCTAATCTAGTGTATCGGAGCCGCACATAACAGGGTCGCCGAGCGTCTCCCAAGAGAGAACTTTGCCGTTACACGTAGAATAATTTGACTCTGCAAACCAATCACCTAAAACTAAACTGAAGCTTATTTTAGCATGAAATGATATATGCTTTATAGTTGGGCATCTCGCATTCCATCATGGCGTAATATGTGGGTTTCAATTTGTGGCTATGCAACTAAGTAGCCTCGATGTGAGAAATGTGTTGTACGATTATGAGTCTGAGTCTTGGAAAACAATTTTAACAGCTTTCTAATGCCAATCAATATTTAGCACCCGAGGTTCTGTTAGTTGTTTTGCGGTGCTTTTAAGTGCTTTTGATACTTGAGCGTGGCTTCCGTACCGACAAGTACCGCCACGTCAACAACGCGCCCCTACCAGGTGGCTTATCCAATTCAAGATACGAAATCTGCTCGCTAGTGAAGTTAGTAGTGGCAAATAAGCAAGAATTAGATTATATCGCTATTTTAAATAGAATGACTAAGCTAGATAATGTTGGCATCAATTAAAGAAAAATAGCTAAGCAATTTCAAAGACTTAGTCGTAATGTTAAAGACATTATGTAAGATATTATCAAGTATGTAATTGCATTTGCAGTTCTAATAAAAAAAAAAAAAAAAAAAGCTACATCTGTAATCCTTCATTGACGTAAATATATCACTCGTATAATAACAGCGATCATAATCATTAACTGTTTCTCGAAGAGTCGCAGATCTTCTCGCACATCAAGTCCGTTTCATCCATCAGTTTCATACAAATATTTCTCTTTGAAGTCTTTTCATTAAAATCAAGATGGGCGAAAGTTTTGAAGCTTTAATTTGTCTTCCATTAACATTCATGCGACTGTTGCAAAACTGTATAATCTTTAAATGACACACGGCGGGGTTCGGCCGTGTGAATCTTGGCCTTATCACCAGGAGACTTGAAAGTTTAGTGCATCGCGTCACCTGAATTTTAGATCTTCCATATATGGAAACATAACTTTTAGAAAAATTTCAGTACTTTTTATTCTCTATAAATGCATAAATTAAACCAGCTTCTACATTTTAAGTAATACAATTAAATTAACTTTTGATCCTTTTCTCTATATTATTAGCAATTTACAACAATAGCAATTGGGCGAATCTGAAAGGCGACGGTGATAAAGGTATAAAAAAAAACGACCGTTAGAGTCAATTCGCGCCCATTGAAAACAGCTTTCCTAGTCCAGTAAATGCAACACAAAGTATAGTCACCAGACTCAGTATTTTTTTTTTTTACTTCCGTCGACTTATGCACCACAAAAGTACGATATTTTCAAACTTTAGGCCACCAAATTTTCATCAGTTGAGTGCCATCTCTGTCGCAGATAGCTGTAATAATGCTCATGGGCTCCTTCCCAGCACACTCCCGTCCTACTGAACTTCCTGTGTCGACACTTCATTCCCATTTTGCCCTTTTGGTCCTATCTGTCTTCGATGATGACCTGGGTCGCTCTAAAGCGTACGCCTCTGGGAATCGTCGAGGCTGCAAAAAAAGATGCTCGCTCATTCCCGCGTTGATGAAAATCTGCTATTTCGTTAGAAAAAAACGCAGGAAAAGTTGAAGTGGGAGTGGTGGATGCAACGCTTGAAAGAACGGCCAATATAACGATTTTACAATTCTCCGCCCATCCATCGCTGACCTGTTTTTTGCCACACCACATCCTTTGCAAGCAAAAAACGGCTGCCTGCGTTGCCTCTTCGAGCAGTTTCCGTTTCCGACAAACGTTTGTATGTTGCTTGAGGGGAGCAAACGTATAGTGAGCCGGAAGCAGCTGGCTTTATCCGATGACACCAGTCAAAACTGAAAATGCACATACATGCATGCTTCCGCATTATTATCTAATGCAACTATTCGCATATTAGCCACCTGTTCCGTGAGTGCCCTTTTATGAACGTCCAACAGTTGGGACGGGGGGGGGCACCTTAGTATAATAAAACTAGGCACGTTGATCAAATAAATAAAAATAATATATTAAGATATAAGTAAGAAACGGTTAGCATCGAGCACATGATCCGAGTGGGCTCAGCGATTAAAAACTGTACGACCAGTCCGATTTTAATGGCACAGCTTTAGATCTCACAGTGTAAACTCAGCTTGAAATTATTATTATTATTATGCAAATTTAATAACCGTCAACAGTACCATCATAGCGAGAATAGCTTTCAAGCGTATCTTGCCTTTAGGGGAACAGCTCAACCCTTTCTGGCAGATACGGCAGATCCCAAAGTGAATGTTTAACACGTGCTTACACTCTATTGTACTCGTACCGTCGGGGTGCAGTGCATGCACGCACTGTGAATTACTTGTATAGGGCGAGGTTCAGCCTTGTCGTGCACAATTGCTCGGTGCCTCAACCGGCGCCTCTTCTCCGAAGGTTCGCGGAATTCGCGGCGGAGTCGGTTGAACGGACCTCTAGCGAGCAGTTTGCTTCTGCGTCACCACGTAGACAACTAAGCACCACTGGTAGAAGGGTAAGTGGTGGTAAGTACTTTAACGTGTTTTGCCCTCTACGAAACGCTCAGGATATGGTCGTCTTTCTCCTATAACTTGCCATTGCGTGCGGATGTGCAAATGTGCATTTTCTCTTGGAATTTTGACAAAGGGACAAACACATCGTGCCAGCTACGTTGATTGAAGAAAATAATGCTCATGATATGCTTTATTCTCCGCGATCTTCGCGGCAAACCGAGAGCTTATGGACAGTAGACGATCTGGGAGCCGTTTTACATGCGGGTCTCATCCCACCAACGAAAGCTAATCCTTCTACGAAGCATACGCTAAGTTCAGTTTTAACGTGTGTGTTTTACTGGTATTAGTAGACCTTCGTTCGTGTTTTTATTGCTTTTTTACGATAAGTGCAAGAGTATCTTATCTTGGTTTTACGATTTATGGGACCTTTAAGAGGTTTGAGCTTAAAACCCTCATTTGGCGATTCTAGTCCTATTTAACGCATAAGTTCCATAATCAAAAGTAACAAAGCCTATAGCATTACCGGCGATACTTTTATTATACAGGCTTATCGACCGATAGGTGATAGTACGGCGTTTTATTTATATTATACGTTATAAATCCAGCTTACTTACTTTTTTGTTTGCGAGCAGCAGAATGGTGTTTGCTATTCGGTTTTCCCTAGCTTGTCTGCCTAAAGACCCAGTTAAAAAAGCATGCTGGCCCTTGGAAACTTTTACACTAAATATCTTCAATGCTAAATCATAATTGGGCCAGTTTATTTGGCTTGCTTTTTTCAGTGACTTCGTTTAGAGTTTTTACAGGCTCTTTCATTTCGCCTTATCATGTCTATTGGAACTTACCGCTTGTGAGGTCGACGTTCAAGCCTCTTATTGATTCCCTTTATTTCCAGTTGTATTTGAAGGAACCTATCTAATCTGCCACTGTTTTCTTGTCCATGAGAGCCACGAAAGCCAATTCTTCTTACACTGTTGACATTTCCGGTTTTGTGTGTTTAGGTGTAACCTTTGGGCTGGCCGGCCACATCTTTGATCTCTGATCGCTAATGTAACGTTAATACCATTTTGCCTGCTGAGAATTGTACTTCAAAGGTTTTGGCGGATGCATGCATCCTTTTAGGCGATTCTAAAATGGACGTATTATACGCTACGGGAACGAGCGAGGTTTAGCGACGTGCAACCGAAAAATCCCCTAACAGGGCCATAAATTATATTCCCTTGGAGGCCATATTTCATTACGACTGAGTTTGATTCAACTTCGTTATGCGGGAATGGTGTCAGCTAAGGGCATGGATGAGCTGAGAGTATTTGCTCTCTAACTGATCCCAAAATTAGGTAGCTATAACTGATACTATATTATGTAGTATACCCGTTCATCCAGAAACGTTCTCGGTGGACTGTGAAACAGGGAACTTTCTATAGAAAGGTGACAGAATCAAGCGTAGGTAGTCCGACCATGAGTCTCGATCTGTAGAATTGACAATCGCTTAGAGGAAGTGCCTCTGAACTTGCACAATAGTCTACTGAGCAATGTTAAGCACACAATTAAAGTAGAATAACTTTTTTTTTTATTCACGCTGTGTAATATGTGTTCTTTGCGGGAGTTGAATCAGCAATTCTGGATGACTTTGAACCAGAGGCCTGGCCGCGATGATCTTGCGGATGCTGCTATTATTTACTAAAGTTGCAAGGGTCAATAGGTAATCCTTAAAACTAAACTCTTTCTAAACTATTCTCGATGCCCAGTCTCAAGCAGCAGGTGATCCAAGGTACTAAGAATAGTCACAATGTCTCATGGTTTACTTGACAGCAGTTAAGGATGCTGGCCAACTAGTCGTAGGATAATACTAGTAGGAAAAATCGAATACTAAGTTATTTAACGTAACTTTTTAATTTTACTTTATTTATTAACGTAATTTATCCAGATAGCTTTTCAGAATCACAATATGAAGCGTAATTTACTATACATGATGAAATTTCAACTGTATACACAGATTGTCTCCTGAAGCAGATAAGGGACCGGAGATAAGTAATCGACTGTCTCACAGTTATTATTATTATTGAGAAAGTAACATATTGTCAGTTGTTTAAAAATGACAGACTGATAGTTCAAATCACACAAACTGTTTCAATCGAAATCTATTGAAAATGACTAATTGTAAAACTTATTCGAATCACTGATATAAAGCTGTCGTGCGTAGATAGGTTTAGCTCATTACATTAACGCTATATGATAGGCGCACGTTCGGAAGATAGTCTACGTAGTACCTAAGGACGGAACACTAACACGCAACTGTATCTGTTGCCTACGCTGGCAGTTTGCAATCAAGTGCTTCGTGATTTTCATTGACAAAAAAGGGTCCTGCGGGCCTAACCAGTCACTGTACAAATACTAAGGTGGAATACATTTTTTCATATCATCACTATCAGTAAAATACTTTACAGTAGGAATATTGTCAAGGAAATTCTTTAAGACTGAGATATATTTTTTTAGCAAGTCAATAACCGGAAGTCTCACATTGTACCGTCGTAAATGGGTGTAAGGATCCCGTTCTGCATTTAGGAGAAAATGTGCCCGTCACGAATATCGGACAACGGTCTTACTAACCCAGTGAAATTTCTCTAAGCTTTAAAATAATGACAAAGTCGAATTCATGTTTTCAAAAGCTTTCGGATAGGTTTAGAGGGTTTGAAATCATGAGTAGTCCTTTTGAATATACTACGAACCTGAAAATTGACAGACTGCATGAACAAAAACTATACTTGTTCCGAGTACAAACGCTTGGGAGCACTTCTCGACCAGAAATTGTGGTTAAGATGTGGTGCGCTTTAGTCCCATTTGTACATGTTTTCCCGCTCATTTCCCAATTTTCGTATTATGATGATTTTCTGCGTATTAGGAGGTGGGTTACTTGGAGGGAAAAAGCGGCGAATGGCAAATGTATTTCATGACCCATATGTGGCGTAAGCAACACAACAAAATGACAACAGTTTACGTTCTTGATTACCAAAGCGAGATCTTAGCAGGTATAATAAAGGGTAGCACCTCATCAACAAGTACCCACTAAACCGGTTCCATTAAGTTTAACTTAAGAGACGTAGATTACTTACACTCACTTCAACACAGCTTTAATAACGAAAGGTGATCCGTAAATGTGAACAGAACGCTATGGGCTAGCTAAGTTGACTGCGATAGCTAGATCAGCCTTTCCCTCAGGAGGTTACAAGCACGGCTTTTGTAGAGGTAGACTCCTTTTAACGTTATCTGGCAATGCGGCTTGACAGGGGGGACAAGAAGAAGCCTGCATTGCTGCACCCCTTGAGTAAAGCAACCTGTCACGTTCAGTACAGCGAATACCCATGAAACGTTGCTAGGTGGGGAGGACGTGGGTGATTTATTGAAGTCGGCCTCGAAGAACCATCAGACCTCGCGCTAGCTGAACGCTTTGTCACCCTGCGCTATGGCCGCAACAACAGCAAAGGAGTAATAGACACATTCACATATTCAGCAAATTTCCTTTTAGCTGCAACAAAGACACCCTTACTTGCGTAACTCATCATTAGCTATATCAGTAGCATAAGAAAGTCTAAAGCACATGAAGTTTTGCATAGTAGACATCCTAAGATAATTAAGGCTCGACATCTATGATGCATATAATTAAGCAGCATTACGATTTATAAAGATTTCAATTATATCAGCTCATTCAGGACATATGTTTCTTATTAAATATTGCCTTTTTTGAATAAGTCATTTTTATGCTTAAAAGAAATGCCACTAGCAAATTGTGCTATCTGTCACTAACATCGTATAAACGTAACAAAATTGGTAAGCGCTATCTTAATAAGTGTCAAGCTCCCACAGACATGAGATGGGAACCCGACTCACTGCAAAATTAACTTAACCTCCTGAATTTGAGTCGAAAGCCATATTCTTCATTATACAAGATAAGTATCCCAGCATGCTCTATTGTTCATGCTTTAACGCGCGAGCAGGAGTGGTGGACTTCCTAATAATAGCAGTTATAACGCCATATTTGTCTTTGTTGAACATCAGTATAAATCGTTGTTTTAATGCCATATTACATTTTCAAAATTCTATAAATGCCGTTACTTCTACGATCGTTTTTACGTACATTTATCTAGTGACTTTGGCTTTTTTTGCAACGTAATGTACTTCACAGATGATAGCTATCGTTTTCGTTACGGATTTACCTAGTACACATCATCGATGGTCATATGATTAGTACTGCTGATTGCACACCGCCTGGTTCTGTAACCTAGTGGCAACATGCATTTAACTGGAAAACTTGCATAAACTCTACTTACAGATTTCCTGTCCAGAATGTGTAAGTTTGAAATAATCAATTGCAGACTAGTGCAGAAGGTACCAAGGCTCGAACTTACATATATGTACATTTCAGATGTATAGCATCATGCGCCATTTGCATTTCGACGTAGTAATAAATGCGGGTGTGTCTGTTATAACAGTGCCATTGCCAACGCTAGGATGAAATGATTCAATACCAACTATTTTCAGCCAACAAATACGGCGATGAAGTGAAAGATCTAATCACAGAGTAGCAAATGAAGCGCTCACGATAGAATGATCAGTCGGAGGCTACTACTATGGATCTACAGTAAGGGTCAACGATGCTGACATACAGGGGTTACCGCCTAAAAGTTTAAAAAACCGTAACACTATTGACATTACTCGAAGCCCCGATGCGGAACTAGTCTGTAGTCAAACCTGTACGAGGCAAGTAATGTACGGTTAGTATTTTCTTGAATAAGAACACATCTTTAGCCTGTACAGCCATTCATTATATACATAGAGCACAGTCTCTTTTTGGTGGAATAGTTTTTCTTTATATAACAAAACGTGCATTTTCTTACAGTTTCAAACTGTATCTTTATGATGCAATCGTACAACAGATATTCGACTACACGCCCTGGTACAGCAGTTAACTTATTGCACGTACATACAGACGATTTACTGGCGAATTTTAACGAAGCCCTTTGCGGACGTTCAATATTCGGGTTTCGTTGGGCACTCCCTTATGAGTGTTACCTTCTTAATCGGGTTAAGCCCATATTCCAATTAAACTCTCTCGAACACTTCCTCCTAAGCCCACTGAGTTAGCATGTCAGATATCTACAACTAGCTCAGACAAAGCCTAGAATTGGGTTCAGGTAAGCAACCTATGTGGAATGCAGAAGAGCCAGCCGGGAGTAACTTCACGTTATTCCGAAATAGACGAAATCGTAGTCGATCATCCGAAGTGAGTACCTTCTACTTCGTTAACTATTTGCCAGTGATTTATCAATTTTCAAACGGCGGTCGAGTGGCCATAGCTTGCTCGCTGTTATGAAAAAGAAGGTACTGACTCCGACTACATGTTCTACCGCATACGTCAATGCCAAACCTTTATCGAAAATACCTATTTATGAACATATTTTCAATCATTCATGGATTTCTTTTAAATGGAGAATTGCCTAGAAGAATCGATTTTGCCAATATTTTGACATGCATAATATAATCAAAATACGCATATTGCTTTTGTGGACGAGTAGTCTTCCTAGTCTCGGCTGCTTCCTTGCCTGGTGTTTTTTGTCCATATTACTCGATTTATTGTACCTAAGTGTTCAATATATCAATAAATCTATCGATTTTTATTAACAAAACACTGGTGTTGAACTTGAGTGGTGCAGGCCCTCCTGTGGGCCGCACACGAATCCGCTTTTTTGCTTTTGTTTGAAGGACAGTGATGACGATTTATTTCGTAATAATAATAATAACAACAATGCTAGATAGCATCGATTCGTAGATGCTCTGTAAGATTAAGGGCGACAATTAGTGAGGTGTTAAGTCCCAACCTTATCCTTCCCCCAGATCATCCATCTGTGTCCCTGGGGACGCCAAAAGAAGGAAGGTTCGAACATGTCATTCAAAATATTTGTAATAAAAACTGCGAAGCTTGAACCTGACTGTTATCATATGAAGCAGTGGGCAACTGGTCAAAAATCCATATTTAATTTTTTCATCGTTGAAGTGTGTGAGAGTCTCACAAATTTTAGCAGATGTAGAATGTAGCTAATACACAAATCTGCGTAGTCCTATTCACTTTACGGAGTCGATGTTGGTTGCCGGTTTCTTTTGTTAACGAATTTATTAGTCAGGTCTCGGTAGTAAAGAATTTTTCAAGGATATCATGAGTATGCCCATCGTGATTACCATGATATCATCATACGTATCTAAGCTTTACTTAGCCTGAATAGACTTAGGTTGCCACTTGCTTTCGTTTCGTCTTGTTTAGTATTTATTGCTATTACTACTTTATCTTTTACAGTATTCAGAGTTCCGGTGAATTCCTGTATTTGGTTATCGTTGGCTTTTTGTTCTCCTCTACTGTAGCCAATCCCTGCTCTTGACCCGACGAACAAGCCACTTCCTTGCCGGAAGAAGTCATATTGTTTTGACGCGCCGAAATGAGTGGTTTACGTACACATCACATAGTTATCTGTATATATATATATCGCATGTTATTAGAGTTGAATCTATGTGTATGTCTTCTCCTTAGAAAGACTGCTTCAAAGTGAGCTGCAGATACGAAGTTCCTTGTTGGTTCCTTCTCTCTCTGAGGGCATACCGGTAACGAGCAAGAGAAAAGAATCGCGGTTTGAGAGTCGACGAAGTCTCACCGAAAAATAGTCTGCTCGAGCTGATGCGAGAGTTTCGTCTAGCAGAGCGTACTCATAGTGGTAGGTAGTAGTGGGTAATCGGACGGCGTAGCTTCGTTGCGCTTGGTTTGAGCTGTCGGAATTAATCTCTCTCATTTTTCGAAGCCCCTCGCCGGTCTCTGTCCTGACTCTGTACGACGGCTCCGTTCAGCTTACGCTTCCAGATACGCAGCCAGAGGCTCTGTGCTTGTCATTTCGGATCCGCTGCCTGACGCCGTCTGACTCAGACTTGAGCACGCTCCGTTGCTCCAACTCTGTCAACTCGCGCTCGAAGACGTCCCTGTCTGGAGAGCCCTTAGTAAGTCCCCAACATCTCTCTTACATTTTCCTTCTCCCGTCGTTCCATAAGACATCCTCTTGTTCCTGCTACCGGGGATCCATTGGCGCATTGTCTCGAGACTGGAAACGAGCGAGGGCATGAGTCGTTATTGTGAACCACGACAGCACTTCCTGGTGACGATGCATTGCTAAAATGACACGATGATGTACTTGGTCCCTCGATAAGGGTCATAAAGGCATTACTCACAATTAGAGTCGTTTCTTAACTTTCAGCGTTCTCGGGTTTACAACAAGTAGTTACATTTCGTATACTAGTTAAGTACGACAATACGGCCTGGCTGATAATAGAATCTGCGAATTTCCTTTATGAACAAGGTACCTAGACGACAAACTATTTCTTCTCATGCCTTTTTATCATTACGTGGTGACTATTTTGTATTTATCAGTGCCTTCGCCTTGTAACCAGTGAATACAAAATACCTATTGTTTTGTAAATTTCTAGTTTGATCTCATTATACAGGCGCATTTATCTATGCTTCAGGCGTGAAATATGTTAAAGCCGTGCGAACCATTTTGCTAGTGCGGTTCTTTTCTGCTTTTTGTCACGCATAGTACTTTATACTATGCTTCTCATACTTAGTACAGAACGAAATACAATAGGGTTACCTTTCAGTTCCTCAGGCATGTAGGCGCTCCAAACGCAGCTGATGACCTAGGTGAGAGTGATACCTCATGCTGCGTTCGTATCCTGTAAGTATTTTAAGGCATTGAATCACTGCTAGGCGTTCCATGTGGTCGTCTTCACTGTGCACGATTGTCCGCGGAAGGCTAGAGCTTATATCGTTTCACAGTGCGTATGAGTGGGGCACTTACCGTCCGACGTCCTTGTACGTCTATGTATACAAGTCCTGCATGTAATTGGACTTGTTTGCTTGAATTTAGGCGACGGGAAGCACGTCGCCATCCAAGCGGTTTTTACACCACCTGACGGTGCGAAATAGGATGGCCCGCGATTTTCGCATGCTCTACAATTGGGTCACTATCTAATTAGAAGAAACAGGTAAAAACCTACGAATACGAATGGCATCGTTAAGTAAGGACGCATATTTTACGAATCCTACGTCCATCCATAGCACGTTTTACGTTGTAGTGGGCCATAAATATAAGACGTTATTCAGGCAGTCACTTTCCATGACGCGAGTTTAGATAGCTGCTTGCATATCACAGTTTTACGCATATACCATTTTGATCGCCACGATATAATCGTTAACATACAAACGACCGAGTTGTAAAAATTCGGTGAACACTGGACGATCGTCTTTTAGCAAAAAAAAAAAAGCATCAAATCATTGATACTCCTTTCGAGTTTAGAAGTTAAAGCTGTCTGAACTTGTAAATTACCTTTTATGGAGCTTTTTATTGCCGCGCTACCTTTTCGATGCTCATAAGAACTTTCATAAAATCGCTTAGAGTAAAAAATGGTTCATTTTCATCATCACGAAAAACTTTGGAAATGGCTCAGAAGCCTTCAGATTCGTCTAGCTCGCTTCAGAGTTAGCAGATCTGAGCATTTTAGATTCTTTTTCAAGGCCATCTTTCCAGTTCTTTTATTAACTTCCTACGAAAGGTATCCTCAATAGCAAACCTTTTGCTTTCGATATCGTGTTTTTGCACGTCGTGGTATAGTGTATCACAGCGAATAGATAAATTATTCCTCCAAACGGTCATCATAAAGATAACAGTAGAAGAGTGACTAGTGACTGTTCCTCTGAAGCTATTCTTTCATTTGGAACAAGACAGCCTGGTTATCATTCATCGTATAGCATTAAATATACCGACTATAGTGCTTTAATTCGCGTTAAGGGTTTGATATTTTCCCTATTCAGATGGGATTCACGCGTACTGCTTTCTTTTTCCTTACCTGGTTGCCCAATACTTTTTACTGGCATATGGTTTCCTTTATAATCTATTCTTCAATTCGCACTGAAAGAATGAACATAGTTACTTGTTGAAGCGGGATTGATAATAAACGGATAGTTTCTTTTAGCAAGAAGGTATCTTGAATTAAATGATGCCGTAGTATAGCTTTGAGTGGCAGAACATTTTACACCGTTGCTTAAAAAAGTTAACTGGTTCGAGATAGAACATTTTCAAGGGTCCATTTTATTGCCAAAAAAACTGCTAGCAACGTAGAGAAAATTAACGGCGGAGTACACTGAACAACCTATGTTGATATCTGATGCGTAAACAAGTCTCTGGCATCGAGGACTGTCTTTCCGAATAACGTCGTGTCACTGTAGTATCTCAAATCTAGCCTGACCACGTGCAATCTTCACACTGTCTTTCGCTAGGACGCAGTCCCTCCGAAAGGTAGGAATCTTAAATCCGATTTTTACATGCCCCTACCTATTTATTGAATTTGACTCTCGCGAACATTTTAATTCAGTAAAATCTTTATAAGCATCTCCACCAAGAATACACGTCTTCAAGCTTAGTGTTAGTCGGTCACCACTGGAGCTTATTTTATATCGGCGTACAAAACTATGTAAATACTTGACTGTTAACTATCGGCGTGGGTATGTTGGCGCCGAAGTACCTCGTGACACTCACCGTCTTCTCCTCTTACGCACAATTGTTCCTTGCTAAGAAGTAAGTTGGCGCTCTGCTAGGTAGCACAAGTCTAAGAAAAACTAAGCATACTTCGACATCCTTGAAATTCACTCAGTTAAATTTTATTGTTCCCTTTATCTAGCGACATTTTACTCACGAGTGCAAAAGTTCAAATAAAAAAGAAGAAGAACAAAGGGGAAGACAAAAAATTCCCAAGTAGCTTTATAATGTCTACTATGAAATAACTTCCACCTCGTTCCTTGTCACCCATTGGCTCGTATGGCTATTATTAAACGCGCTGATGTTTAAATTCTGATCACCTAAAAATCACGTTTTGATTGTTGCGAGATTTAAAGTGAAGTAGAGTCGACAAGAGTAAATATTAATATTTGCGGTGGTCACTATTTTATCTGGACGGAAACGTTCGGAAAATATGGCCCTGAAGTAGAAATAAGTATGCTGAAACAATTTACTTACGATGCTTTTTTTTTTATATGAGACATTTCGCACTTCAAAGCTATGATATGTATATTCCCTCATTCTTCGAAGAACTGCAAAAAACGTAAACGCTAAAGCAAAATCAGAGGCAACATAATTTAAGGACAAGGAACACGACAAAGGCGCATATTTTAGGCCTGTTAAAGAGTACAAGAAAAATGAAAAGATTTTTCGGTTCAATGTCTTAGCTTTAAATAGCAATATACATCCACAACGAAAGTGCTGTAACACCTTTACAACAACTTTAGTTAAGAAGAGCAGCATGGTCTAAACTTTATAGATTGACAAATATGGGCTAGTTGTCTAAATTGTACAGGACATTCCTTCCTACCCACTGTGTAGCCACAACCAGATTAATCTCAAGCGTGAAATATCTTCGACATGATAACCTAGCCTGCAAAGTATTTGCTATTTTTTGTGTTCTTTTTTCAAAAGGCACTCATCCCAGAATAACGGTTCGATGGCGGGATGAAGTTTTTAGCAAAGTAACTTTTATTCAGATTACTTTCAGTGAACTTCGTTTTTTGAACATTTCATCCCATTTTCGAAAGTTCAGTGAAAAAATTACCTTCGAAATTATTGAATTTTATTTAGGTTGCAGCACTTACTGATTCAATTTGTCTCTGAAAATACGTAAGAAGATCACCCTTATACATCGTCCTGCTTGGAAAAGTAAAATATAATGTAAACAGACAGGATGATTTGTGTGTTTTATGCAGTTCTGTCTATTCGCTTCGTACCAAGGAAGAGCATCCGCTTGGTCGGGTTGTATCGGGTTTTTTCCATCTTAAAGCGAAATATACTTATCAAACTCATATGAGTCAGCGCTTAAGCGATTACTATCGCCAAGTATTGCTTTGTGTTAAATTAGTATGAATAGTAAGTAGTACCTAGAAGCGAGAACTCTTCAAACAAAAAGCGTCGACGTTGAGCGTAGAGGTTAAACTAATATCCGATACGTTTACAAAACCAACTGAGAAAATGCCCACTTTGTCGCCAGTCTCCATTACGTAGAACCGTTGATACGTTCGTTTTATGCCATACCAAACTTAACCGTTATTAGATATCATAATCATAATCGTTATTATTTATTTCTGATAGCTGTGCCTCCATTGCAGTTCTTGTGTTTCTATCAGCAAACTATAAAAACAAAAGGGGCACATTCGTAAATGATTTGTGGAGTATACTATTATTGGTTGAGCCTGGACTCATGTGGACAGTAACGGAAAACGTCCGAAAACGGAACACAAATGAGGAGGAATGGTCGTATTGTTATACATAGAGGGTGACGAGGGGCCCGCAGACAATAATTTGTGGGGCCATCAGGAACGGGTAGCTTCATGGTTCTATGTAGGATTCAGTGCGGCCGAGAAAAGTGACGACCAAAGTAACAGCATTATGTAAATATATTGAATTGGGGATGCGATTTCCTGTTTCCCGTAGTCGCTGTTGGTGAGTGCAGTACGATAACCCATTGTCATGGATCAGCAGGACTCTTCGGGGTAGTAATTTGTGTCTAAGGCCTCACTGGAGCTGGACGCTTGGCAAACGCTATTTTAATAAAAATCGCTAAAGAAAGAATTGCTCTAGGTCTGAAAGTACCCACAGACTTTATGAAGTCGTTCATATAATTTCAGCGCTTTGACCGACTGCTAATCTAAAATAGAGAAATGTTAACAAACCATGGCGTAATCCGAAATAGTATATATATATATATATACATTGTGTATCACCTCAACAAATGTTTATTCTGCTTAGCTTTCGCTTCAGAACTAGTTATAGTGGATTGTTATTAACCTAACGAGATAATTAGTTTTTATTGGGACAGCTTAAATTTGCGCATGTAATCGTAACAGGTTGAGTTGTCACTTGACGATATTATACCGAAGTACATTAAAGGAAATTGTTTTGGCAAGAGGACAATATATAGCGTGGCATACGTTTCGAAAAGGCACAGTTGGCCGTCAAAAACAACTCTTCTTAATGAACGGAATCACGATTTTTATTAAAAGAAAAAATCGAGGAAAATATTCCTATAAAATTGAATGTACTCTGTTACTTGCAAACGCAGCTTCTCCCACAGAGACGCGCATGACGCACGTGGATACACCAGCCCACGCTTAACCCTCTTACCTTACGCCCTATGGCGGCCAGCTGAATACGGTAATGCATTCATAGGCACGTCTCTAACTTTGTCATCTTGCGCCTCACGTAGCTGTTAGCACCGCCTCGTCTTCTAGAAAGGCACCCGTCGTTGAAAGGTTCACGAATGAGGCATTAACTCACAATGGCGTCAACCTATTTCTGCTATAATGATATTAAAGACCCAGATAATTACACAGACACCCGGGAAATTCGAGTCGTGCGAGGTTACTCGAATAAATTGCCCATTTTATAAACTTGATATTTTCATCCTCATTTTGCCTAACCTGGAAAACTAACGAAGCCGTCACGGCAAGTATGATATTTGCTATGGATTGGCGAACCGAAATACGTAATACATAAGGATCTTCTGTTAAAGCTAACTTTAGATGTTAGTAGATTACTGTTTACGTTTAATATTTGCCACATTGCGCGACAAGCTTAGAGGATATTTCGAAGTAGCTTTACAATAAGAAATCACCGAGTCTGAAATTGATTTCCAAACTAACTATTCAAGCGTTTTAGGCTCGGTTTTGCGATTATCCTGAATGCTTCCGATCAATACCTGCTTAGCGTCTATCTCCCTAAAATATACTAGCTTGTAAGATTCGCCCAACACTCAGAGACGGTATCTGTACCCAAACAAACGTAACGATAGATTCCGCAATCCGACAACTCTTGCCTTGCGATAAAATATTTTCTATATTATTTTACTCTATTTCGAAAGAACAATTGTTGTTGTTAATCTGTTGTGAACAGAAACGTTGATTGCCAAATGCATTAAATAGCCAATTTCCGCACGATATATTCTCTCTTATTTAATTTTAGATATTAAGCTAAGTGTAAGTACCCGTTATTTTTTATTGCGACTTTCGAACAAGTGAGCACATCTTAGGCAAACCAGGATTTTTCGTTTCTTACGACTTCCGTTCATATTTCTGGCAGCTGAGGTATAGCATCAAGTAAAGAAGGCTTTGTTCTTGTATGTGAAGTGTTTGCCTTGCTAGTTATACTGCGTTGGCTGAAATGAATGATAGTTAGATAAACTCTTGCCCAAGCTATACACCGTGTGCCAGAGTTTCCCATTAAAGGTCCGTTTGCGTTCGCTGGGTTTATGAGGCAGTGTGCGCTGTAGTATTGTCATGCAGGAATATTACCTTGCGTTGCCTCTTACTAGTGTCAGTCCTTGCGTCGTCAATTTCGTGGCCCAGACGGATGGGCTAAACATTTTTGTCATCCATTTGCGTAACAATCTCTTTTTTCCTGTTCTTTCCTACGGTTTGGGTAGCTCATAGTATGGCACCCCTCTTCCTTCCACCGTATGCAGAGATGCAAGTTTAAACCGTGGATATTTTCTCGTTGCGTTGAACTGGAAGGATCCAACTATTCTGGTTTGCGTTTGTGGGTGTCGTAAAAGATCAATCTTTTATCGCTGGTAATGATCTTATATAGAAATGAGTTTCCTTTCTGATGTGCAGGCAATGAAAGGCGTACTGTAGAATGGTTTTTTTGTTACTTATACTAAGCTAGTATAAGCACTTTTCTTCCTTTTCGATCTTCCTTAGTGGATGCAAATGATTGACAATGGTCATCTGGGTTACCCCTAGCTGTGTAGACCGCTCTTGGGTCTACTGCGTTGCATCTTATTTAAGGAGTGCCTGGTCGTCGTTCGCTTTTCGTCACCGTCCGAAACGCCGTTTGCCGCTTAGGTTGAAATATCTGGTTCGTAAGCGATTAAATTTCACATTTGCCTTTTACTTTGCAATCAATTATTTTTGTCTTGGGAGCACTTTTTAAGCATGAAAATGATTAAGAAGACAATATCGGATATGCATCTCTTGGAGTTCCATGACTGAGCACACAGATTCATCACTTTTAACGACAATAGCTCGATGAAGGTCACACGTCCGACAATCAAAGCAATCATCCTGGGTATCAACATTCAGCTAAATGCTTCAAGCTTTTGTCCGGTATTGCCGTGGCAGGCATCGGACGACCTCAACCAAGAAGACAAGTGTGTCTACAATCAAATTAGGACCAAGACCAGCAAGTGTCTCTCACGTGTATTAGGCAGACACGCTACCTACAATTCTACCACTGGAACTCAGAATTCAGCTCAATTCGATTAGCCGATTCGACGTTAGTGTCATCGGTCGGCCCCGTTAGAATTTGTTACTCAACTTAAGTTCTTTACAAGCTTCAAATGATTGTAGGAAGCGATCCTTAGCATTATTTAGACAAGATAGTAATTTTCTGTCTGCAATTAAATCTGCGCGTCTCTTATAAGTTATATACGCACACATTAGTAATAGTGTTTTTAAGGTAAATAGTAAGTTTAGGTACAGGGACACACGAACTTACATTAGTAGATCGAATATAGTTTAGATATATATATTCCTGACGGAAAAAATCACATTCAAAGAAAGACCGTATAGCTTTGGTTAATTCACCTTATTTTTTAAGTATCAGCTTCTTACGTTAGTATAACATAATTTTATCCTTGTATGCATCTAATAAGTATAGTAATGACTCTAAAATATGAAGCGCGTTGTTCTCCAGGGTGTTTGCTTTTATTTCACTCAAAACTTACGTATCTCGAGCTTCTCATTAAGCTGAAATTTTCCACACCAAGCCCTACTAAGTTTTGGATAAGCGCTCGATACTAGTGGCAAAAGACCGCTGAAGCATAAGGCCCTAGTATCCGGCGGAAGCCGTACGGAGACAGTAAAAATACCGCTCCAAAAGAAACCCGAGGTTTTCAAAAACATGGCGGATAAGGTATGGTAAGACAGCCAGTACCCACCTAAGTGGAAAAAAGCGATTCTGATTCTTACCAGAAATCCAACCAGGTTCCCCACAAATCCTGGTGCCTAGCGCCCAGTCCACCTACTCGGTGCGCTAAAAAGGTTGTAGGAACTCTCATAAACAAGAGGCCCACAATTGAACTGCAACTCGGACATATAATTCGGATTTCGAAAGAGCCGGAATACGAAAACAGCCACAGTAACAAGTCTTTGAAGCAGTGGAAAAGCACCAAACCTACGTGCAGTGATTCTCCCGGACGAACGCAGTGGCTTTCTTTCACTAAAATGGCAAGAAATTATCAAGACTACGAGCGCAAAGGGGTCTCGTACCTGCAGCGACTACTCGACTTTTACCTTAGCAATAAATCAGCCAAGGACGTGGACATGATGTTCCCAAGGGTTTCCATGATGCCCAAAAATTTATCCCCGAGCCCCTGCTCTGGAATATAACATATAACGACGTTCTTACCCTCGAAAAAAGCGAAAGCGTAGAACTGCGTACACAAACAACATATTTTTCTGGTCACCGCAAAAAAGCCCAAAGCAAGAGGAGTCCCTAATAGTAAAGAAAGACCTCTGATGGCGGTAGGCCAATCTGTCGTTATACATGCAACCTTTACGTGGGGCTTGGGCGCCATGAAACTCAAGCGCAACAGGACGAAGCTCATGGAAGCGCAAAGGCTGCTGACGCTAGGGATCGTAAGAGCACAAAACGGTGGAAGCAAACCCGGCGATCGCCACCACCAAAATAATCTTATAGCTAAAAATAATTGGGAAAATAATTAGGCACAAGACGGGCTCGGCATTAGGGAAACAGGAAGCGATTTGACGATACAGGAATGACAAGAGGAAGAGAGTAATGTGGCCGCGGACTCATCAAGAACTTAAACTCGCCGGCTCATCAAGGATCTAAAGAAATGCTGACCCGGATCATGCTGATTCCACGAACGATCTAACTCAACTCCTAACGGGCAACGGGTGCTTCCAAAAATGCCTCCATGGATTTGGAAAAGTCCTCGACCCTATGTGCGTGTACAGTGGGATGATATCACACACCGCTCTAGGTCACCCACCTCTCTGGGACACACGGATCAAGGCTGATGCGTCGACGACCGTATTAAAACAAATGTAAGGGAAACAAGGGAACAATGGATAAGAGGCATACGTTTTGCGGAAAGGGTGATAAAAAAAAAGAAGAGAAAAAAAGTAACGCTTGATAGAGAACAAAAGGCAGCAAATGTAGGCTCGTAGAAGAGATAAATTGCGAATATTTATTGATTTTATACTTTTAAATAATCATGGTGGATGTCAACCTAAACATTAAAAAACTGCGAAGTCCGGAGGCTGTCTATAAAATATCTATCAGATTCCCTTATATTTAGTTATATTATTTGATTGAAGGTCACGCAATTAACGTAGAAGATAAAAGTGGCCTTAATATTCCGTTCGTGTTCACGAACACACACTCGTTCGAACCCATAAATACGCTAACGGTGCAAGTGAAATACTTAACATGATGAAAATGACTGTCGGTAGTAGTCAGTAGATCACTCATGCTGACAAGACTGCGTCTCAATATAAAATATGTGCGTTCTACTATGAAGCTTTGTGTATTGCGCACAAACTGGAGTTTCTGCTTGAAGGATACAGGAACATGATACGATATGAATGCCTGATATAGATGACCAACCCCTAAAAGCAGATGGAGAGTCCTTTTCAAGTGGGAAATACGTGTCCCCGGGGCATCATTGAGCGAAGCCATGTGTGAGTGTGTGTATGCCTCGAAATGGTGGGAAAAGAGGAAATCCCTAGGAAATAACGGGAAAAAAGAACGACATGTCCGCATTTTTAGGGACGAGCCTCTTGTTCTCTGCTTTCAACTAGATGTCTCCTTTTTTTGCTCAATATTGTACCAGGATCGGTGGGCAACAATAGCCAATACGAACGCCTGTTGTCCGGTAGTCGATAAAAAAAACAAATTTTCTTAGCTTTAGGGCTTGTTGCTATATCGTTCAAAAAAAACATATTAGGTGACCCGATAGTCCGTCAAATATGTGTGAAGCGGAACAGATAAATATTGTAAACACCTTTTACTTTCAGTATGCAGGTTATTTGTATTATGTTATTCCGTAGCTACACTTTGAGGCGATTGTTACTACGACTTCCTCTGCTGGGATGTAGCAGAGAACGATTTAAGCTACGGTGTGTAAAATATAGGGCTTGAAAGAAGTAAAACTTGAAGCGGTTGTGTATGCTACTAACTCACAACGGATTGATTGCAACATCACAAAAGGTACTACTTTCATTATTACTACATATTTGATTAACAATTGTTTAGAAATTCGCCGAAATATCCCACTGATTGATCCGAGTTGTACGATATAACAGGTCTTGCATTTATAAAAAGGCTAATAGAGTATGCTTAAATGACAATAGCGGGTACTAGTTTTAGTAATCGATTGGAGTCGAATACGAACCTGTCCAACGCCGAGTAATTCCCTGTTACTCTACACCGTTGATGTCTGTCACAGATCTCATTATTTCGAAATATTTATAGTAAGTTATCATTCTATATATACCTTAAGAACACTAACTAATGTAAAAATGATTGAAATAAACTGATTCAACCCAAAATGTAGATCCCATGTCATCTATACCCTAACTATACCATAGGAATGAAATCTGGTCCCGTTTATTTCTCTTGCAAAAAAAATCCTGTGTATATAATTCTGATGTATACATACATTTTATGAAAATATACGAAGAATATGTACGTATCTATCTGTGGATTTTATTCGTAAATCATCAAAAAAGGATCTGTGCTTAAGTCAATCTTGCGTTGTCAAGGTAGTACCTTCTAAAAATTTCTGTTCTTTTATAAGCAAAAGAAAACAACCTACCTTTGGTTCTGGCGTCCAATGGATCGTATTAGGGAATGGCAAGGGCGAACAGCGGAAAAAGGTGTAAGTGGCAGGCTCGTATAACATGTTATTTGTATGATGTCTATAAGGGTTATACTTTTAGGTTGGGTCTCCAAGGAACAGTCGGCGACCGATAAAAACGTAGCGAACTCTAGTCAGAAAGGGAACATAGACTAATACGAGAAACAACACACCCTCTTTTTCCACGCGGGCCTTGTTTGTTACTGTTTTAGAACGTTAAAAAACGTCTTTTTTTTTCTCTACCAGAGATCTTGCAGTGAAATAGAAAATACACAATGCGGCCCACCTAAACTGTTCGTTTAGGTGGGCCGCATTGTGTGTGCGCGTTTAATAGCAATTCTCAATTATAAGTTTGGAAAATTACATAGATATGACTAGGGTATGATTATGATTAGCTTGAAATAACTACCTCCGACCAAAATACACATGGACCTGTGAGCTTCCGACGTTATGCCAGATGGCTACAACCCATTTAGCTTAGAATCTAGGCGAGTTTAACAGTAAAAGCTTAAAGCTATACACAAAACGCTTTAGCGTGGGGGTAATTTATTAAACATTTCTTTTCTGTTTTTGTCGTTTCTATGAGAATACATTCGGTTTCCTTGAATGATTTTCTCATGATGATACACTAAACTTAAATTATTCACAGTTTCACCTTCATGTATTGCTGCAACTATAAAAAATTCCCTTACGTAATAATAATAATATCGTCCATATATGATAGTTAGAGATGTTACTTTTAACGCCAAAGGTGGAACCTGCCTAATATCAACCTTTATCTACCTGCCGCTCGCTTCTTTCTTAATTGATTACTTAATTGATACTTTAGAAGTTGAGCTTTCCATCATAATGCTAGTATTGCTTTGAATTCATCAATATAACAGCGGGCATAATTTTACACTGGGTTCGACTGAGCCAAAAAAATCGAGCTCAGATTATGATTATTTTCTTTTTTTATTCAAGAACGTTGGGTCAGGTCTTAGTTAGGATTTTGAATTAGATCATTTAATGGTACGCTCCAGATATCTCTTAGACCTTATAAAAACAAATTTACTCCTGGTCAGCCATATTTGACGTTAGTCTATGGCAAATAATAAGAGCCTGAGGTTGCAGTTGGACTGCTTTGTCGAAAACCGCCGAAACCAAATTCACTGGGTCTGAACGTTTCTCCATTCTTTCGTACAGTCTTTCTGTTTGTAGGCCACGCGATTTAAAAAACAAAACAATAATAACAGTAATACAATTTGGACGATGGCCCTTGCATTAACAATTGTCGCAGTAAAATAAATTCCGGTTCCTGATGTCCGTATTCACGAATCGCGTTGTTAACGCCATACTAACGAACATCGTATGTCAATCCGCCAGTATTATTATATCACTAAACTAGTGCCCTATTATGGTACTGTTTTGGCTGACACGATGTTTATAGATATACGTTGTATAGATATTCTAACGGAGAGGTTTTCTGAAGATAGCGTGGTTTAGAAGACCGAGCGTCAGCGTAGAAGCTTCAGCGTGTAAGCTTCAGCGTTATTATAATCGTAAGGATGAACATACTATGTTTTGTTAATGCGAAAGAATGAACGCGAATTCGCACGCAGAAGTTTGTTTTTCGACAGAAACGCTACTGAGATGTAGTTCGTTTATAGGTTAACAGAAACAATCAGAGATAGCTCAGCTCTGCCCAAGCGGCTGCTTATTATTTCGGCATGTTGCAGATGAATTAAAGGTATACTTAGGTTGTTAATCGAAATGAGGTCGGTAGCTAGCAACGAATTTGTCCCTTCTGTGAACTGAATATGTCCAGAAAGAAAAGTAGATGTCGAGCAAAATTTCTCCATCTAGCGTAATGGTAATCCACTAGAAGTAGTACGCACGACCTTAGCCAGCTCGCAATGACGACGCCGGCAAAACGCCGCATCTCTCAGCGTGCGCGGTGGTTCGTCAACATTGTGTTGTGTAGAAACTAGAACGTACGGTCAAAAAACTAACCTGTCATGTGAAGAAATCTACCTGCTCAAATATTCCTAAGCGACACTGCTTGAAAAATGGCGTCCGCCTTGTACAGATCTGCAATCGAACTATAATGTCTCCTTGGCGAATTAAATTTATTATATATAATATATTATTATATATAATAATATATTATATTATATATAATTATATTATATATAATTATATAATTATATATAATATAATTATATATAATATTTAATATATAATACAGAGTGACTGTGAAAGAATAGACGTTTAGGTGAAGCAATCTAACCGTAATAGAATGATTGTGGATATATACTGTGGTTTAAATTTGGCTGGATGTAACAAATTAATACATTTAGTGAAATTAATCAACGGCAAACAAGGCTCGAGGTAAAACCCGCTGATGCGCCTCGCTCTCGTCAGACTAGTTTGATCGAAAGTAACAGAATCTTTGGTTATGCTAACGTAATAATTTACAATGAAAGAACTTTCTTGATAATTGTGTTCTTGATAATTCTTTGTCACACTTTGCGTGACTGCGTAAATGAATCATTTGTTATTTCTGTGCCTAACCTTGATCCCCCCCCGCCTCCTAAGATCTGAAACGTATGAATTACTTTCTTACTTCTCTACACCGCGGACAATCTGCCTAAGTTAATATCAGATTACGATACTGTTATGCTTCACCACAATTACCCACAAAGTCCAGAATGAAACGCTCGACAACCTTCAAATCTCGCTCGAGACCCTAACTACGGTTAGTCGCACGCTGTTTTCAAATTGCGCGGGCCTCTGATAATATTAAAATACTCCTAACTGGTAAGCACGATAGTAGAACTAGCACTTCTACAATGACCTGTTTTACAAGGATAGCTAATACAAGAACGTAATGGTCTAGCCGTATATACGTGCTAAGTCGACGAACGTGCCTCCTTCATTACCGATTTAATTGTCCAAATTTCGTAACGTTCCGATCTCACTGTACGAATTAGGGCAGGGAAGCCTAACCTAACCAAGCTAAAGAATGGTACCGTCTTAGCTAGATGCCACAAGGTAACTAACTGATCTGTAGTTGGCCTATGACCAAGGAAAATGAATCAGATTAGATAAATTAATGAACGGCAGGACAAAACCCTACGCACTGTGTGTACGTCAGTTTGTCAGCCTAAAACGGTACCATAAGGTTCTCGCATTAGGCTGATTTTTGTTTCGGTCAAAAGAGTTTTGTACAGTTAGCTTCGCCATTTACGCACACGATGCTATAACTACTATGCAACGAATATGGAGCCGACTAGATGAATAGTTCTTTCCATTCTGTAAAGCACATGTCAATTTCGCCCAACAAACTTTCTTTGATTAATTTCTCGAGCACAGTTGAGAATTTGTAAAAAATGTCTATTGAAAAGCTGTTCATTTATAAAAGCTCTAGGGTATGCGTGGTCGGGGGCAATTTTTACCCAGGTGCTTATAATGAATGCAATACGAATCGCCGCTGTTCATTTTATGTAACTTTCCAAAACGGTAGTTTCTTTTACTCGTAGTAGTTAAGTAGGATAAAATAGGCTAAATGTTGGAGGGATCTTTGTCAGAATTTCTGTCTTTTGTTAAAATGGCAGACTGCTGATTTGGAATAACTATTTATGGGGTTGCTCTGAATACGGGCGGAATCAAAATACTATACATGGTTTTATGCCCAAGTGCCGGTTCCCAAGAAAAAAAATGTTGTGTAGGGGCTGAGAGCCCGACGTGCTGTTTTATCTAGGGCTTATATATATATTTTTTTTTGCTCTTATTTATAATCTTGACCAACTGAGTGCAAATGCAATAAATATCGTTTTACCTGAAATGTATCCTTTGTTGTGAAGAACGTAAAAAGTCGAATATGCCATCAGTTTCCCCGATTTGGTAGGCAGTAAGATGAAAACCTGTTTCAAGGAAATTTTGAATGTTTTTTTTTTCTAAACGAATCCATAACGAGTGTCAATTAAATATTTGAAGAAGTTAATTGGGAGAACATTTCCGTAAAATTATTTCTTCTCTGAGAGACATACCAAAATATTGAAATCATTTTTTTACGTAACTTGCCACTTTGTTAACGCCAATTCCTAATAGCAGTCAGTAGATGTTGACAATATAAGTAAAAATTATGCTGTATTTTCCTATAGCCAAAATTAATATTTTGGCGGGAAAAAGGACAAGGAATGATTTTTTATGTATTTGTGTATGCTACTGTAAATATTTTTAACTATCAATGGGTGTGTTTGTTGATACCAATCAAAAGCCTTCAATGAGCTAAATTCAAATACTGTGCGTGTTCATGGATATAGATTTAAGTTTTTAGGCCCAAAAAGCCGTTTGAAAGGAGAAAACTTAAGTTCAATTTAGGAAAAAGCTTTTATTAATAGCAATCGACGAGCTGAATGAAAAATTATTACATCTCTAAGGTGGATACCTTAAAAAAGCGAAAAAAAAAGAATGTCGACCACCTGTTTGTATCAGTTTATCTACGTAGTAATAACAGGAAAATGCGCTCAACCTGCGTTTGAACAAATTTATACTAAATATTGATTAAAATACTGAACCGGCTAATATGATACTTTTATAAAAAAATGATTCATTCATTTTCAGAGAAAAATTCCAAAATATAAAAAATAATTGTAAATATTTACAATAGAAAATTAAAAAAAAAAACCTTCTTTGAATTTATTAGTGAACTGAGCCGGGAGCATAGTTAGCCTTTGTTTGACATAATATGTATCAATATTTTTGAAAAATACGTAAAAAAATTTTTAAGCCTGCTAGGAGAATCAATAGGTTAATCGGCTCTATTAGTTGCAATACCTATTTAGAATTGACCGGAGGCCCAATCGATTAACGCCCGTTCCTCAGAGGTCGACCCACGGTCAATCCTGCTCAAACGCATTTCAGAGATCGAATTAATTAGACAGCGCTAAAAAGCCAAAAAACGTCGTGATCACATTTTAAAAATGGCCAGGAAAAGCCAACATATCAAGCGAGCCCCCGGCAGATTTCCTGGTACACAATAATGAAATGACTACAGGATAATATTAACGCTGCAGGACTATTTATTTATCGCAAAATCCGTTCTATTGTGTAATTACCTACGATAAAATAACGACAGATAACGATACTACTTTTCTCTTAACTGGAAAAAGCTATTTCTATTATTTGCTATACTTTATTATCTTCCGACCTTGTACCCACATTTTTACGTCAAAACATTTCATAGGTGGTTCATATATACAGGTTAACTCTTACTTATTTATTTATGACGGATTCACTTAATGTTGTAAAGTAACATCTTTAGAACATAAGAAAAGCAAACGATTTTTCAGATACATTTTACAATACGTATCATTTATCTAGACATATTCTTAGTTCTCGGCTGAAATAACAAGCACCTTTTACCAAATTGTACTCCCATACTGGTTTCTACGCAACAACCTTGCTCAAAGATGATGTGACATATAAACCAAAGAGGTCTTGGGTTCGGCAATAGGGGAAAACAGATAATTCAGAATCGTAGCAGTATACTATATTTTACTTTTCGTTTGAATGTTGTATCCTGTAGAAGTCGATGGTTATACACATATGTTTTTTCATTTTTTACCCTTCATATTGGAGGAACAGCTAACAATGTTCCAATCTGTTTATCATGTGTTCACCTATTATGGCTCAGACATATACTGATGTTGTTTCATCGTTGGTGTTGTTGTCTTTTTGCTGTGCTCGCTGGCTAAGCGAATTCGGGCAACACTACCCTCAGAAAAGCACAAAACTGTGCGAACAAACCTCGTCAACCGAGAGAAGTGTACCTATCTTGCCTTACTGTCGGCCTTGTTGTTGTCAGCGGACTCGTTCATGCTAGAACAATCGGTAGTGGTAATAGCTACAGAACAGAAACATATATCGCTCGGTCATTTGTAGCTTGAGCAATACCGGAGTAAACGGAGGAGAAGGATTAGTAGAAGAAAGTTCCGAGGCCAAGGTCGAAAGGAGACCCGCGAAGAATGACGTCAACGACAACGACGGCAGTGACCATTGAAACAAACGAACGGAGGTGAGTTGATGGACCGACGGAAAGCCTGCCGTTGCAATCTCCGCCTGAGCAGAAAAAAGAATTACGTCATTTCTGTCCGATGTAGTCGCACCCGCATTACCACTGGCAGCGCCGCAGTAAGTCGTTGTAATAGTACAAGTGTGAGACGGAAATTCACAGTAGCAACCATAACGCTGCATCCATTTTTTCCGTTAAGCGTCGGCCTTTTCATTGCAACAACTGCAGCTATGGCGCTTGGTTGGCCGATAGGAACAGACGTCAATGCTGAACTTCACCCCCGACTCACTCGCCGATTTTAACTTCCGATGTAGCCTTGATGCCTACCAAACTAT
>NW_019213199.1:0-54855 GCF_002532875.2 Varroa jacobsoni | reverse complement strand
CACCCAATGTGTGTGTACGGCTGCTGTCATAAACCTACCAGTAATTAGAAATGTTTGTTTTATGTAAGACATTTGTGTAGGTACAACACAAAACTATATAGTCTTAATTTAATATTGTTGTTATCATTGTTAGCAATGAAATTACCGGAGGCGACGCGGGGCACATTGTTAAACCGATTTTTTTACCTTTCTATGTCCAATAAAATCAGCTTAGTCCGCTCAGATATTTAGCCAGTTGATCAGAGACGCTGCTGGACAGTGCAAAAAAAAAGACACGGATAGAAATTCTGCAGTGCCAATGATACTTGTAGGTGTCTTAGCGTAATTTCACAAAGAAACAGAGTATTCCCTATCACGAAATTCGTTAGTATGCTCTACGTTCACGTTTTGGCAAATCGTTACTTCTAATTATTACAGTGACGTTAAGGAAACATAACGGCCATCTTTGCCATTGTTAAAGGGCAGCCCCGCGGCAGTAGTTAGTGATAAAACTATTTATAATACTGAGAGTTAGACTACTTGAGCTTGGCTTAAACTATTACAATGCACTGCGCTTTGTTGATTTTGTAAATGAACCATGGTCCTATAAGGTCCATGTACAGGCTAAAGTAATTCTGTTGATATTAGTCATGATCATATCCACATGTATTTTAAGAAATGGTGCTACTACTGTTGCTCTTTCCAACGCGTAATCGTCATAAAACCAGAGATCCAGGAAGGCCAGCGCCATTAGCCAATGATAGATATAACAAACTTTGCAGTACACCTACTTTCCCACTTCATCTTTTTCCTCTGTCGTTTATTCGCTATCTTCCATCCGGAAGCGATGGCGGAAACGCTCAGTGGGGGAGAGCCATTCACGCGGTTCAGCCAGTGAGCTGGTGTCGTTGTTGGTAGATACGTTCAGAGTATTGGTTCTAACAATTGCCGACGTTTCTGAGAGCTCTGTAATAAGAAGTCTGAACGTATCCGCATCTAATTCAATTGCAACAGGCGTCACCGTTGCAATCGTTGTCTTCGCTATTTTCTTCATCGGCCGCGGCGGCGGGGTCTTCATAGCCGACGAAGTGAAGTTCCCTGGCGGCTTCAGTAATGGTGGTGGTAATGCCAATGGTCGTGTGCCGTTTGACGAGCCTGGCTGATAAACGTTCTCGCTGCAATGAGTCGAGCGGCTTTACTATGAGGCAACGAGCATGGCAGCTTCCTTCGTTTGAGCACGGAGCGACGAAACAAAGAGGGAAGGGGTCGATCAGTGGCGACGCAGTTTGTACCAGCGAAAGCTATGAAGTAAAGCTTTGAAACCATGACCGAAGAGGCACTGACCGCCCGATGTCTACTTAATTCTCTCCCGAAAGGACGATGGCACTAGCCAATGGGCGTAGATGAGATGGGGTAAAGTTTATTCCTGGAAGGAAAATGTCTCTAACCGAAACGAGAATGCTACGTGAGGGAAATTGCCGCACACGTGAATCTCAAAGGCACTGGCTGCAACCCCGATTGTTAACTGAGCCGAAGAAAAAACAGGCCAATAGAGTGATACGCAATAGGGTAGCCTTCTGCTTTTTTGGGAAAACTCTGATGCTAAAGAGCAGATTAGTATTACATGTTATGTCGCTGAGCATGGCTATGATGCCAAGCATCTTCAATATAGTAAAGATACATAAAGTTACCATAGAATGACGAATCGACTGGCAATCTATCTTTGTTCAAGACAGCATGGTGATAACGTAATTGCCTATTGGCCTGGCGAAGCACACTGAAAACGCAGTGCCAGGAATCAAAAGCTTTCAAGGTTGGCTATTCATATCATCATGAAATAATCATCAAATGGTTAAGACATAACAAAAGACCTTTTCTTGCGTAACTTAAATTCGATTACGCTATGCACGTGTACAATTCAAATGTTTCATCCTTATCATTATAGAATATCTAATGGTTTTGTTTTCATGTATTTGTATTTTCAAACATGGCCTAAATCTAAAGAACTTAGTTGCGCCTGCTAGTAAGAGACTGTTCTTATCGCAGGGAAGCGGCGCCGTCTGGATGGCTAATTCGCATCTCCTTGAATATCTTTCTTCGGCGACCGTAACCGACTAGCGTGCTTCCACAGTGATTCAAATCTTAACATTGGTAAGAGTGATTACCGAAAGGTTCTTAACCAGGAGACTAAGCAAATAAGGAAAATGGAATATTATTGTTAATGTTAATAGCTATTTGTATCCTTGCCATACAGTTTTGTAGATCTTCTGAAGAAGCCTATGATAAGCCTAGCAGAACTAGCCCTGATTAGACTTCTACTGGGGACAGGTTGTTGACGCTATACCTAAAAAAAGTGATCCGTAGAACCTCTCTATAAAGCAAAAATAACTAAGATTTCCAAAAAAGACAAAAACACCTATCATAAATTTATTTGTGAAATTTATTATCGAATCGTGCCGACCAAAAAAAATATAAATCATCATAGGCAACTTTAGCAGAAATTGATCTTTAAATTAAGCCATTTCTCATCACAGTACGAACTCATTGCGACTGCGCATGCGTTACCTCTTAAGAGGACGTGACTTAAGAGTTGTTGTTCTTGAAAGGCTAGACAATCCAATTAGAATATATTCCTGAACTTGTCGTACACTTTACCACAACAGGGGAAGCAAATTCACTTAAAGAAGGGATCAAGTTATTTGAAGCGCGTTTCATTCTCCTCGCAATTATCATTAAAGTCTGTTCAGTGATTGCCGTGCGCGAGAGCTGACATTCGGAGTAAAAGCTTCGAATAACCATGATCGCCTTACTGCGGCTCTATGCCAAATAGCTTAGCCTTCTTTTTGACTCGTTTAAAGCCTTCGTCATCACCGTTACGTTGGACCCATATTCGACCACCCTGAACTGCTTAAAACGTCGCGGATATCGAGGCAGTAAGCCCGTGGGGAGCGTTCTAGGGTAGATAAGCTCTCGGCTGAATGCATGATTGAACATATTGGGAACGGGGATATGGTATATGTTTTGTGCGAAGGAAAGCGGCGTATAGCTGGTACCGTACGGCTGAGACGCAACGAAAGTTATCTTGTGAGCCGAAGGTTCCGCCCCGCTGGCTGGGCCTAGGTCTGTGCGCAAACGTTCCGCCCCGTCTGCACAAGTCTGGGCTACGTCTCGCCTCGAGGACCGAGAAATAGCTATCTGGCCGATGTGAATCTCCTCCCGCTTTTGTGGCTGCAGAACAGAGCGCACTAGTGAAATTTTCAATGCTCCGATTCTTTGTTACTGCGTCAGGGCGCAAAGATGCGGCGTTTCTCTATCATCATCTTATTGTTTTAGCCGGTAGCTGAAGCAATAGAAAGAAAGCTCATTGTTCGTTACGCAGAGGTACACCACAGACCCTGTCAGCATTAAATTTGCGATCTAATACAGCGTTGGGAACCTACTATACAAACCACTAATCCTCCTAGAGTGGAAATGGAAAGTAGGAATCGTAAGTTTTTGACAACTTATGATTCTCACTTTGCCCGGTGTCTACTTACTATACGACTACGTGACAAATTGCTATTACTGAGTGAAAATCAAGCCAATACGACTAGCTTAACTCATGCGATTTCTTTATTTATTGCATTAATCTCAATAAAATTTAAAAAAAAAAATTAAAAAAAAAACAGTCTCCGCCCGTCAGTTTGTCACACTGCACTTAATTTTAGACAACGAAAACAAATTGTAGGATCCTCTCGAAGTGTACCGTTGTAACGATTCCGAGGTGCGACCTCGCTATGCGAATACGTAGACACCTCAAATGCCAAAGATACCGTTGTCTTGGCAGGTAAAGACGAACAGAGCCCAGGTCCAGACACGCTATTACATGAGAACGTTTCGACAGGATGAAGTGGCGTTAGAGAACGCTTGACACTGAAGACGCGCGCTTCGACACATACCGCGGACTTATTTTGACATGGGCCAGTCATTCAATATCAGCAAAGGATAACTGAGGAATAAATATTACTGAGGTCTTTTGGGTCAATCAAATGGGAAAATAAGAGTTTTGTATTATTAACTCCACAATAGGGATTCAATGTCTGATTATAGCTAAGATATACGATAAATATTTTATCTAGGTGGCAGGTGATATGTTGTATGCCCTGATTTCGATGAGGAAATATTAAAAACGTTCTATATACATAGAAGTTCATCATTCAGTCAGTAAACAGGAAGGTCACTGCCGTCTTATGTGGAGTTGGAAGCGATCACTTACTCCTTAAAATTTATTACCGTTTTATTGCCTAATTAAGAGCCAATTAATAGTACAAAACTGGTATTTTATATTTTCTTTAGGTAATTTCTTAAATAGTTCTTAAATATGTTTAGGTTAAGTACGTAAGGTAGGATGATCAAAATATACACTAGTGATATATAGTACAGTATAATATAGTATAAAAAGGTATTAGGATTCACTATATACTTTGCTTCCTCCAAGATTGACACATGATATATATATATATATATATATATTTTGTCAGTGTTTCTTTTACCTGTCAACCGAATTGTGCATGCCGTCTTGCCAGAAGATAGCGAAGCGACACTTCAACCACATATCCAGTTCAATCAGGTCAAACGTAAGACTGCGATGATGGTTGTCCACCGAATGGAAAAGGTAAAAATTCGTCGGCGGAAGGTACGGAGCATATGGAGGGGTGTAGCAAAACCTCTCATTTAAAATTCAGGAAGCCAGTTTTGACAATGTTTGCTACGTGCAGCCTCGCGTTGCTGTGGAGCAGGACGACATGGGCCTTCTTTCTGTTGAAAGGTTTGGTTGACTCATTGCAATTAGATCAAATAGACGTGCCAATATACTGTTTAATCTGTAAGAAGCAATACTTAGGAGATCAAGCCCTTACACTTCGACTAAATGCAAAGCACACTCTCCCTTGAATGGAAACCTCAGGCCTTGGCCATCCATTTCAATTTGTCGTTTAGTTAACGTATAGGCCAGTAAAGATTCAATGGAAAAATCGGTCAGCCTAGTTGTGTGACGCTCGCTATCGAGCGACATCTCTACATGTACCCCCTCTAGATAGTCGTCGTCAAACTTATACGTTCCGACAGAGCGGGAAGCCGGATATCGTCTTCGAATTTGGCTAACCGCTTTTGAACGGCCCTTTTCGTGATCGTGTCATTAGCATATCCAAGAAAATGTTCCGGATTGTTTTAACAGTGTTTTGGCTTCTACGAAATGCATTATACAAGAGGCATTAAAAATGCGCTCATTCTACACGGAACATGCATGTTTGAGTTCATAACATTGTAACAATACATTAATAGTACACACATAACAGCACTTGCCAGGCTTCGTAATGCGCAACGATGTCTTTTCTGTATTTAATGCATTTGTCCTACAGTAGAAAACGGTTAGTTGGGCAAAACTATGTGATGCAATACACTGCAAGGGCAAGACCTCTTCATTGTACATGTGTTTCACTTATTTGATAGCTCTCGCTGTTGTTCAGCCGGGGACTACTACATTAGATGCTAGACATGTATTGTATATTGTACGTATACAGCACATAACATGGCGCTGACAAAGATGTATAATTCGCTTCACTGGACCACTGGGAACGCTTTTTGCCCTTTCTCGTATTATGCTATCTACTAATGCAGTCCGTCGCTACAACTGACTGGACTGAGCTGTCCTGGGTCTCAAGATGCCACTTGCACTTATCCGTTAACCTAACGAGTGTAAGAAAGATGTTAATTCGATTTGTTATGAAGAAATGACATTGTATAGATAGCCCGAAGCTTGAGGTCCTCTCTGAGATGGAGTTCGCGTGCTGTCCGAACAATTTGTTCCTATGTCCTTCTCGCTCGATACTCTCGAACCAATAGAGGGCGCTCGTTAATCTTCTAATTCCAAATCGCGTTCAATCCTTCAACCATGAACAGGCATCGAATGCCTGTCATGGCGAAGGCGACTGACTTATAAACTAAGATTCGGTACATTTACTCAACAAAAGCTAGTCGTGAGCCATCTAATGGATCAATGACTGGAAAGAAATTCAATTGGAAATTGTCTCTGTAGAAGTGGCTGCTTTCAGAATTAGGTGACCCTCACCCCTAAACAACGACGTGTAAAATATTTCTTCTTATATAAACCAAGTATGTGAAAGAACGCGAGAAGCCGTGGATGAAGACGTGTAGTTTTCCTTACACCAAACACAAACAACGAACGAAGTTCTAGGGTAAAAACAATTAAATCTAGGCTATCATTAGGCGTATGGCGCACAAAGCCCCACCTTTGCTACGGCAGAAGGAGAAAACTTTGCAAGATGTCAATTGATGCTTCAGCAAACGTCCTCTTGTGAGGAGCATAATAGTTCAAGGCACAGTTTCTCTCTTTAAGGAAGGAAGAGAGAAAAAGAAGTGTGTTCAGTGGTCCCGTCATTGTCAGCTGTGCAAGTAACTTCGGCGCACTTATAGTTATATAGCAGGCTGCAAAACTATCTCCAGAAGGCTGATAACCATTCGAAATTAGTCGGATAGTCAATAGTCTGTGACAAACGTACAGCTTTCAAGCAAATGATAAAAGATTTTCATCACTTATTAAATATATTGATTAACCAAGCATATGCGTCAGTGAACTTTTCATGGCATACTCTTTGCTCACATCCTGCTTAACAATGTGTCAAAGCTATATATGACTAATTTGGACATGCTAGCACAGGTAGGAGTTATTAAATACTTCGACCGACGATTTAAGTTGAGATAATCAAACACAAATCTTTTAGAATGCGTCGTCAAATCATAGGTGCACAAAGGTGCGTTTTATGTCCCGTAGTAGGGGGGACAAGAAACTTCGTCATACCGCCTCGTTTGTCAAGATATTCGAAGCAACTGCTGCTGGCACGGTACCCAAGTCAGTATACAACCATCAAATTCGACCCAATCGATCAATGTCTACCCCAACAAGTTATATGTGCCCTTCCATATGGGTTTGCTCAGGCGAGAAGGGGTGAGCTTACTTAGGGGTATCACACAAGCATTTTAGGTCGAATGGATCGCATCCGGACCGTGGTTTTTCGACTACCAGTGTAAGGATTTGGGTTTCGGCTTTGAGGCGTTACCCATACAGGTTTACCCGGGAAAGGTCGGCTGTACCGAGTTGTACGACGCTGATATCGATTCCAGAGAACTCGATCTCGGCGACATTTTTCTCCTCCTTAACAGGCCGCCGTCCCATTGAAATCGGAACTTATTGAGAGGCACTCGTCCATGAAGTTCTGCGGTAAGCGTTGAGTGGTCTTGCTGACTTCTCAAGACCTCTTTCTGAAGTCTTTCGAGGCTCGAATGTAACGACTGAGATTTTGATGTCTTGATGGCCTCTAGAGGCTAGCAACCCTCCTTACTTTGGTGACATTCTTTAAAGCCAAGGTTATCTTCAATGGTTTCCTTTATTACTCATACACTTTTTAATAGTGGATAACCGAGCAACTTGTATAGCAAAAAAGAACCTGTCAGAACTGGGATGTGTCCGCTACCATTTCCGTTCCTAAAACCATCCGAGTTTTTATCAAGAAGCGCCATTTAGGTCTCATCATTATGTTCAGAAAACGTGTCTAAGCTAAGCTAGAACATTTGTGGAGAGAAAGTTACCGGAAAATTAAGAGCAATTAAGGCAAGCGCACAGCTGAGTATAATGAACTACTCAGGAATGAAACAAAGTCAATATGCAACAAAGGCAAAGAAGCTTGACAAACAAGGCATCCTACTCATACTGACTGCAGGCTTAGTCCTTTTGATACTAAAAATGTCAAATATACGTATGCGGAGTTGACGCAAACAAATTCGTCTTTCCCACAAAATGAATTGATAAAGCTCTACATTTCACTCTAGTTGCTAGCGATCGCAATTCTCCAGGCTATTGAGCGGCAAATTTTGTAAACTGCAATTTGTAGGTTCCTCACGGGTTTTGCCTCATTCGTCTACACGTTTAATTTCCTAATCTCGCCAAGTATTGGCCTGGCCCAACAGGAGTCTGAGCATATTAAAGGAGAAACAAACAAAAACACCAGCAATCAAGCGCTACGAGCGGAAGTCAAGCAGTGAGGCGATTGCAAAGTCAGAGATACCAGGACGGATTGGCAATGGTCTTCGTCCCCATCTTGTTAAATAGTCGTATATGAACTCTTTCGCTCTTTCACACAGGCTCCTTCTTAGTGTGCTCGTCTAAACCTCTGCCATAAGAAAGGCTGGTTAGTTCGGCTCTATCGTTTTGCTTGTGCTTGCACAGACGGCTGACCTGCAAAACTTAAATTTCTCGGTATCGACGTGATATCGAAAGCTGCCTGAGGCACGATATTATAAGCTAGGAAATATCTCTCGTTTTTCAATAACTAAGTGCTGAAACTCTATAGAAAAATGACCAGCTCCGTTGGGCGGTAAAGCATAGGAAGCTGAATTATGATACCAGATTCTCATGTACGAAGTTCCTTCAATTAGTTATTTCGAAGGAAGCAGCTTTTGGTTTGTGAATAAGTAAGCTTGGCCTAGGCTAATTCTTAATTAGATGTACATACACAGTCAAAGAATAGTATGTTTCTTTACAGCATTCTTAGCTGATCCGTTGAACGATAAGATGGCTGCAACAATGGCAGTTGCATTCTTAGCAATGGCATTATTGGCATTAGGCTTTTAAAGGTATTTGAATTTCTATGTCTCGAAAATTTTTGACGCAAGCTTTTTAAAGCGAAGTATCTGAAGGAACCTGACTGAACGCTCTAACAAACACAGTTGCTATAAGATATAATGGTCCATATTGTCAGATCACATATACTTTCCCAATACCAATCTGAAGGTCAGGATAAATACGGGAATTTTCTGATTTTCTCAAGTATTTTTTGAAGTATTTCATTTACATCTAATTCTACCTAAAATTCTGTGGCAGACTTGAGTTATTCCTTTAGAGAAGGATTTTTCAGGTCAAAGTTTGTCCTTAACTCTACTTTGAAGGCCTGTAAGTTTACAGCTTAGTTCACAAACAACAGTCATCATACCTTCCTCTTTCCTCGCAACAATAAATACTTGATGCATCAATACCGATATCATATTCGCCGCTAACCTACAGACAGCTCCCTTTTGACATTTTCTCTAATTCCAATCAAATCGAAATTTGTCTGCGCGTCCTGACGGCCACGTTGCCTCCATTAAGTTCAATCAATTAGGTTGTTGCCACGAAAACTTAATATTGCGATAGAAATAGATGTGAAGAGCAGAGTAATAAATGTAAGCACAGTAGCTAAGAGTTCACTTGGCGATTCTCACAACACTGGCACAATCTAGCACAGAAGGTAAAGCGGGGACGGTGTTCCTGTATAAGCTGTCTAGCCGGCCGTTTTTCCTTTTCTTTCCGGGATACCTGTTACTAGGCAACGTGCACGAAATGTCTTTGCTCGGTCAATTCGTGGGATAGGGAAGGATTTGAAAACGGGGGGCATGAGCTCAAGGCCCCCATGAAAGGGAAAGCAACTTGATTCAGTTTGCGCCTCTATGTGCATGTTCGAATGCGTAGCGGTGCGGCTACTGAATGTAACGATTATAATTATGAAAAAAATATAACGTTGCTTTGTCTTTATTCTACTCTCCAAGTATGCCTCTTCAAGTAAACTAATTTTATTATTAAGCCGAAATATTATTATTAGTATGATCATCGTATTTGTTCAGCTGTTAGTGACGGAAAAATGACGCGATCGAGGTGCGACAAGTGGAGCCCTTGTAGTGTATATATGGTGTTAGTGAGAAAACTCCTTATCAATATGGGCAGTGCTCTCTTTTAGCTTGCGCCTCATGTGCTTATAGATCAAGCAATTTTGTCTAGAGTAAGATGTTGCGATTATTCAGTCCGTGTATTTATGTATGCACGACGCCATCAAATAGATTCGCTATTATTGTCCAGGGTTTTTTTAGTTTTCTACTGTTGCGTTGTGTTTTGTAAGACATAATCCGCTCATCAAAGTCAAGAACAGCATGGCCAATTCTATAAGTTGTTCATGATATAGCCATGAGTTTTTTTGTGATACGGCAGGTCTTATCTTGTCACACCTTTCTGTCAAACCGGTTGCCAAATCGCTATTTGGATTCAGTGTATATACAGGCCATGACACTACCATAATCGAAAAAACCGAACTTACCAAGCTTCGCTTTTGTGCGCTTCCGGTGTAGCTTCCGGAGGCGACTTTAAAGTTTGCCCACGCAGTCAGTGCAGATTGGGTGGCAGGCGGTTCCCGGTGGGAGGTTGTTGTTGGCTGTGGTCTGCTTGCAAATTCATTATGAACCACTGGGACCAAAAGAGACCCAGCGACGTGCAGTGCACACTCGAGATAGAGAAAAATGCGTTAGTACAGCGTGAAGAGTACCAAGCGATCTATGTGGCCATTCAGTGAGACCAACCAACTTGGTAATCATTGCGTTTCCCATACCAGCGTCCCTTACCACTCCCTATATATATATATATATATATATATATATATATATATATATAACAATTGTGTATCGTACAAACATACAAGGAACGCCTGGGTTTAGCACATGTTTCTTCTAAACCATCTTTTCTAAGCAATCTGTGCATGAAACGCCGTGTTTGATCGAGTATTTATTGGGTCACCGGGAGCTTGATATGGTAACGGAGCTCTAGAGTCAAAACAGTGTACTAGCTCTACGGTTCTAATCTGGTTTAGTACATGAAACTTAATGCAATCTTGTGGCTGTAAATTTGTTAGTAAGGTGAACTTGTGAAAGAGGTAAATTATTATACGGATATAGCATTATATGCATACATTTCGTGTATATGATGTAAGAACACAAAGTTTTTTAGCCATCAGTTTCTACCGTAGTTGTCTTTTCGAACGTAACCTTTGTTGTCACAGAAGGTGGCAGGTACACTTTTACGTAAATTGCCGCTTGACGATAATCCCACGTACAACGACCCAACAGGTCGTTTTTTGCCATTTGTTACGGTTCTTTCACCGTGCTTTTGTACAATCAGAGACTAACCGTCAATAAAAGTCTTCGTATTAGTCGAGTAGGTGCCTTGGCAGCACGGGTGTAGTGAAAGTTTCGCAGGACCTCACGTTTACCAAATGAGCCCTGATACGAAGTCAAGAGCTCCTTCTATATTGAAAGAAATACAGTAGCATGCAGTCCGTTACACAGATACAATATACTAAGTGTGTTTCCAGCAATTCCCAGTCAAACAAGTATAGTTTATTCGGCGGTCAAAAGGCAACATAGGATTTCGTTTGCCTATCATCCGGTGGCCGGTCTGTACTACTTCAGTTGGCGATTGCAACAGATGCAGCTTTTACCAGTCAGTGCAGTGGGCCTGCCGTACAGACAGCGGCCAAGCGAACCTCACTACTCGGTATTCCTCATTTTTAATTTCCATGTAATTTCCATGCACCAATGATTAAGAAAACAATAACGGCTGCTATTGAAAACAACTCCTGTAAATGGTAACGTAAGTTTCCAATCGAAAATCAATGTAAAATGCTATTAAATATTTTATATATATAGGGATACCATTTACAGAATGAGCTATAGTCCCCAGTAATAAATAGAATTGGTTGTCCATTGATGTTGTAGTGCACTGGCTGATCTGTGTATCATCTAATTTTAATCCCTCTTTGCCAGCTACCGCTGTGATGGCTCATCGGATCTTCTGCGGCGATCAGGTACGGTGTTTATCAAAAGAGATAATTTTATTCATTACAAGTAGCAAATCTGGGATACAAGCTATTCATAGCGCTTGGAATGAAAGCTGAATGAACGGTCGTGAGCGTACTCAAGCAGTATTCAAGTGCCGAAGTAGTATTTCAGTAAAGACAATATGGTTTCACTTTATTGAACCTACATATTTCTCTCGTACCATTGTTTTTTTTTTTGTAAGAAATCGAATTTACGATTACAAAATTCTAAAGGTGTGAAAATAATAAGAAATGTGTTATGAACCGATAATTTTATCATACGCTTAGCTTATAGGGGAAGCAATGGAACTGGCACAGCTAACACTTCAACAAACTAGTGGGTCCCTTAATAAACAACGCAAAAAATTGTTCTGTGTATGCCAAACTTCGATGGACCTATTTGTCGCGATACATCCAAAAAAAGGTTCGCTCCGACTGGTCCAGTAAACACAAAAGCTCGGTACTATCCTATTGCTTTTATGAAAGTCACGTGTCAGAAAGACGAGAAAGAATATTCGAAGCGATAGCATCTGTGAATGAAGGAATCTGAATCATTGGAACGTTCTTCAAATATTTGACCGCTGGTTTTTTTTTCACACGCATTTACGTGCAGTCCATACTCGCAGCCATGTCAGTGGTAGCATAAATCAATACAGGATTTATTTGCCAGAACGCAAGTGAGACCGCTTTAGCCTCTTCGATAAATTGTCATTATACGGTACATTTACTAACCTTAGATAGATTTATTTCAGTTTGCTGATGCCTTCCACGTTAATAGAGCATATGAGTCTGACTAAGTCTCTAAAAGAGCTGAAAACAGCAGAATGGCGTAGGTAGGGAAGCCTCCTAAATGAAGAACACTTAGTTCGAGAATAGCAAGTGTGAGTTCTTACCTCCTTTTTTTCTCTGAAGTCCCCATAAGCGAACTCGCATATTGAAGAGCTACTCGATTTTTGTTGCGTTGTAGGAACTTCGATTTAATAACTTGTAACAGCTATTTTCTCGTCTGTACTTGATCAACTGGTTCAGCGTAAGGCTCAAACTAAAGCAATGACGATCCACTAAAATTTGTTCAACGATCAGCCTGCATAGTTGTCTCCGCTTTTTATTCATTCTCAATGAGGGTTTTCTTTCGTCAGATACAACAATTTTGCAGTGTTTTCCGCATGCCTATGGCCGCCAGCGAGACTGACCGGTTCGTCGAGTGCGCGCAAACGACTGTACACTGCATCTATCTCAAGAAATTTATATTGAGCTTTCTAACACACAGCTTATCAGTTATTGCTCCAGGTTGGATTGTTGCCAATGGCCGTTAGATTAAAAATGCACCTTTCAAAGTTGCCGTTATGAAATGTGGGTCGTCAGCCTGATTAGTCAATTCTGGCCATAGATGTATCTGACATGACCGTGCTTGTTGTGAAATAAAGATCAAGAAATTCTCTGTTGCTGCGAAGTGTGGCAACGGTTTATTGCCGAACGACAATATCTTTATTAAGAAGTTCAACGTGGTAGTTAAAAAAAAAAGAAAACGCTATTTTAATCTATGGGGGCTCACTTGTAAAAAAAGATTGTCTGACCCTATACGATAGTGAGATCTATTGGGCTTCGTGGAGGTGGAAAGCGAAGCGGTAAATGCATTGAGAGATTGAAACAACCCGGGTAAGATAGTCGTGATAGCCGTTCGCTAGCGGGTTGCGTACTTCCCTTTTTTCCACAATACCAACGAGATAAACCAACCGACGCCGAGACAGGGTCTGCTTCTTAATAGAGCGATAAGAATTCGATTACAGAATTCCCGTGATTCCTTAGTACACTAGAACTGCTCGTTCTGTAGGGGGCCCTCGAGTCGAACGGCCGTTGCTTCTTCAGGTGTGGGGACTGCTCAGACTTTTCGAAGAACGGGGCGGTAGCGAATTCAGGAGAAGGCGAGGCTAGTCCAGGGTGGACGGGAACAGGGACGGGCTTAAGCTTCTTGCCAAATATAACTGAACTGTACGTACCACAGCTACGTCACCGTTTTTCGCCTTTTCCCATGTTTCGTTCGCGCAACTGCCAGACAGGTTTTGCTCTTGTACAGTTCCGGCGTATTGGTCCCTTTTTTTAAAGCGAATAGCTGCATATCTGATGCTTATAAAATCTTTGAAGTTCGCACAGCAAACGCTGGAGTAGGTATGCTCTCTGTGAAGGAGAACCGTAGTGGTAGCTCCCGTCTCTATTTTCCGGTGCAATATCTGGACTCTATGGCTTTCCGATATCGTATGAATATTTCTGGGTTCTATGTAGCGTTAGCAGCATATATATGTATATACGGGAAAACAGGAAATAGATAGAATAGGCCTATACCAGGTCATGTCAGCTCCATAAGAAACGAGTCTAGATTGAGAAAAAAAAAAGCCAGTTTCCGCTTTATTCAATCAGATGAGGTCTAATAACCTTTGCAGTAATACTTTTTTGCCATATGAAACTGCTCTAAGTGCGCACAAACTCGCTAAGTGAAACCAGACATTACAAGCTTTCTACGTGCTAAAAAAGGTTCCTGTTTAATACCTGATTGGTGCAGTTCTTCGAATTGCCACTAAGTTACCCATACTAGTAAACTTGATTTTTTTCAGATATTTGTTTCTCCCCAAGTTTGACGTGATGTAGCACTTTTCCAAATCCACGTTCATAGCCGCGTAGGAGTTATCCGTAGTTCACAACAAAGAATGTATGTTTATGTATATCATCATCATCATCATGACCATGAACTATACGAGGTGACCGAGATGAAAGATAAAAGGCTAAATTCGCTGTCAAATAACTGGCTGGATTGTCAAAAGGTTTTTGTGCGGACGTCTTTTCCCATTCCTGATACTGTGTAGCATGTGGTGATGTTTCATGCCTATATTCCCCCTATGGCTACGGAAGTAATGTACAAAAGTAGCGGGTGCTATGGATTGCTCTTGGCAAGTTTGAAATTCTTTTTTCATAGCTTCACCGTAAATTAACAAAACCTCCAAAAGCGTTCAAACTATTCTAACGTGATGTCAGATTACAGTATGTGTAACTTGCTAGCAACTATGCGTTCCCGACATTGCTGTTTACATGAGATCGTGGCGCTTATGGGACACGTATTCCAAGCTGAAAATAAGATAAGGTGGGAATTAACTTCTCGACTAAGCCAATGATTTACACAACTGGGATGGGAAACCAATGGTCCGACGATAATGAAGACCATTCTAGTTGGCTTCTTCTCAGCCTCTTTAAGTATACGCCAACTGCTCATTCAGTGATGCGTCTTCAAAAATGGCATACAGGTACAGTACCTTTCTAGAAGAAAAAGGTCTCAGTGTCAATAATGCTCTATTATCTCCGACAAAGAAACGTTCTTCAATATCGCAAGATACAATTTGTTCTGTAAAACGTCAAAAATAATCATAACAATTGAAGCCTTCAAAAATCTTAGAATGGATTGAATCAGATTATATAATATTATCACGAATCGTTGCAGGCTTGCTTACTGGAAGCTAGCTCGAAAAATGGGAACTAAAAGGATCCGGATTATCTTTCAGTGTACCAGAAGCCAGCCTGTGACAGTACATAACTAAAAATATCCATAGGTATATTCTATAGGTAATATGTCTTTCATGTTTTAAAATATCGAGGGTTTCTGACAAACTTGTGGGATTCGAACATTTAATTCATTTAGCATTCGACCATTCTTTGCTATTACTGATAAATCCCGTTTTCATGCCCAACTTTTCTCAAAAATCATAAAACGCTTCCTACATGGCGCCACGATCTGAGAGGGCTCAGTTCAATTAAACCGATTCCGCGTTCTCTGTCCTAGACAATGATTTTTCGAATGTGCTTACACTCTTCTAAATGAAGCTTTCCAGCAATCAGAAGGTTTCTACCTCGTCTCCTTGTAAGCTATCTCGTCCCGCTGGCAAAAAATTTGCAGGGAACCTTTTAGCAGAAATTGCTTTATTTTTGTTAAATGAAACAGAGAAGAATCAGAGAGAAAAGCATATTGTTTGGGACTAGAAAGCGAGCCAATTTAACAACGATGTTGTCATGTGTCCCGTATGCTAAGCGGAATCGATGTCATAAACGTACGAGAAAAATCGTCGGAACGCTCTTTCGTCGTGCTGATATTTAAACGATCGCTCTGGAGCTAAAAATTATCCAGTCATTAAAAGCAACAATCTCGAATTCAGTATCACTGTCATACTTTAGAAAGCATCAATACAGGCCGGTGAGTTAAAGGTTGACGATGTACCTACAACACAAACATGCGTTGTTATCTGTAACGTAGATACGGCATGTCTGCTGCAAGCAGGTTGATTGTTTAAGCGAACGTTTACAATAAAGTCGACACAAACTATCGATGAAGCGTAGATGTTATCAATGAGGTCATCAACTGGCGCAAGTGATAACTATCAAAAAACGTTGTCTTCTACTAGGGCACTCACAATGGAATCGCATTAGTCTAATTATATCTGAAGGGTTCGCGGTTTCTCGTTCGAGCAGTCTAGGTTTCTATATTCTGGTTACCAGCTTGACTGTAACTGTAGAAGCACAATCTAACAATATCAGAATCTTCAACTGAGTGAAGAATAATTTCCTATAGAGAGAACATATCCGAAGATGTGTCGAAATTTCTTTGACATTTCACTTCTCGAAGTTTACAAAGTAGCCTGTACATTGATTGAAAGTATGAAATAGTGACTCATATTAATTCTCCTGGCGGAGAAAAAGATGAAAGCCGACTGCTTTTGAAATGTCTTTGATGACTTCATGCATCAAAATTGCGGTCGCGGAGGACGTTAACATCGACTGTGCCTTAGAGACACAGACTTACAACAACAGAGAAAGGTCGCGCACCCTTATTACCAAGAATATGCGAATATATAGAGATGTTATGCGTCTAAATAGTAATGACCAATTCGTTTCCGGGTTCTTATGGCCGTTTAGGCGACTATGAGATTACTGCTGGGCTATTTTAGCGCGGGTTTACAACTTATGGTTTTGGTGTTTTTTTCTGAGTGATAATTCAGTGTCGATAACTGCCTCACATATTCGACAAGAAAAACCGTATGTTAGTTCTTCTCGAAAATGCATAGGTCGTTATTGATACTTTATTTACTTACCAAATAACACTTTTTACAAAAAATGTTCTTCATATTTTTTATGGAATTTTTTTTATTTATGGAAGGAAGATCTAAACGACATATATTATAACTATCTGAAGATAGCTAAAACGTCTATATTATGCCTGTCACTTTCGTCATTTGAAAGGAGTCGTTACAAAGTAAATCTACTGGAAAACGCTTGCTTAAAGGAGATTTGTTTGCGTATCAAAGTAACTAAAGTCGTTTGATGAAACTTGCAAACTACATTAGTAAGCAGTAATGATTTCGGAGCAAGAACAAAGAGCTGGGTATGGAGGTAGGTGAGATATTATCGTATGGTATTAAAAGTAATGTTCGTTAATAGATTAGGATGAGTCAATAGTAGTGCAACTTTCTAAATGCACCTAAACCAGACACGGTTATCGTCTACCGTCTTTTTATTGGTAAAGTTCGATTATAAGATGTAGATACGGGTTTAAATCAGACCCCGCATAACCCATTCGAAATTAGTTGGGCCGTACCATTTTTATTGCTATTAATATTATTATCGCTGTGATGGAGGGTGCAGCGATGTTTTTACGACGCATCATGTAGGAAACAAGTAATTATGTGCAGATAATTATCTGAAGAATGTTTCATAATACTATTCGTAGCAAAAGTGCGTGTGAAATTTTTTATCTAGAGCCATGAGAAAAGCATCGATTTTTGTATACAATACTGACGAATAATTACCAAAAGCGTCAAAAACGTGACGTACAGTCTCGCAGCTAGCCAGACACGTTCTTACGATACGGTAGAGACATATGACATCTATAGGAAGGCATTGCCTCGATATTTCTAACTACACCCCAATGAATATGACTAGAAACTGAGAGCAAGGTTCATGCTATGATTACTCGTCCTGTTCAACTCAACTGCTTGTTCCTTGCCGCCTTCTTCCGACACTCAAAAGTTCTTGTTTTTCTCTAGAACTTTCTAACAGCGGTAGGCTATGCAGCAGCAGCAGCAGCAGCAGCAGCATCATCATCTGGCAGCCTGAGCCGTCCGATCAGCACAAGCCAGCCGGCTGTTGAAGACGACGAAAGTCTGACCGGCCGGATGTTAAATGTTAACTAGCCCGATGCTCGTAAACGTTGTCTAACATAAATGTCTGCTTTTTGTAAGTGCTCTCAAAACCGTTCCTTTCTTTGACCATTTCCTTTATTGTTGCGTGATCCCACGTTCCGTTTTGAACGAAAAGCGAACTTTTACGAGAACGCTATTCAATAATCCTGCTAGCTATTAATTCATTACTTTATAGCCATATTTTTCATTTCCAAACATTAATTTAGTTTAATATGTAGGCTGTTGAAAAAATGGCAACTATAGCAATTTACGATAACAATGGTTAGGTATTGGGATTTTATTTTATCGCATGAAGAAGAATTTTTGTTACTCTTTTATCTTACGACTCTTCATCTAAAAATACCCCATCGTTGTGAGGCATAATCAATTAAGCGAGACGACTGTCATTGCCACTGTGTCATTTTATCTCAACGTCAATTTATGCCAAGAACCCCTAGCCGCTCTATGTAAGTTTGTTAAATAATGGATTTCAATAGAGAATAAGATAATAATAACAATAAGGCATATACCGATACCCAGTCGCACATAGTTAGACATCAAGGTTATAAATATTTCTGTGCTAACACGTATGCCAATATTTAGATCAGCTTTGCTAGTGCGGACCCGACCGACCTAGGCAAGGGTCTAAACGTCAATGCTGTCAAATTCTTAAAGACTCTTCGCACGCAGTCAAATGATATGAAGGCACCCCCGGAAAAAAGCTCATGTTGCTAAGCCGTCCCTTTTGAGTCGGGTAGCAGGTGCACTTTAGAGTGCAGACAGAGATGGCTGGTTCGTGACAGAGGGTCATAGTCAGTGAGACAAAAGCATTGGGCCTTCAGGGAGGTAAGCTTACATCGCTTTGGAGACCTCAGTCTCTTTGGTGGCCTCAATAGGAGCCAGGCCTCTGCCACGTTCTCTTCCCAGGTCTGCCGTCGTTGGCTAAAATATATTTTGCTATCTTCTTGCGTCGCTCGAGATCGACTCAGTCATTGCGCGAGGTCTGTGTATATCGGACAGAGTTCCAATGTCACGAGAGGGGGCATGGCAAAGGGCTATAAATATTATTGTGTTAGCGCCTAGATATACGATCTCATGCCTTTGACCCTTAGAAGTGAGGGTGTGTCGCCGACGTACTCAGAGTATCGGTATTGATATATAAACCACGGAAAAATATAAAAGCAAAAGATGAAGTGCCTATCTACAAAGCGATAAATAAGCTATTACTTTCGTTTCTTAACCTTATAGATTATTTGCTAATTTAATTATTTTGCTGCACGTAAATAATTTCTATATTTATCACGCTGGCACATTGACGATGAGTACAATTGTGACCATGTCAGATGGCAGTAAATTGGTCGAGAGAACCCTTCCTCGGACATTTTGTTTCGCTTTTACAAACAAAAAATTCACACAGCTATTAAAGCAAAAAAATACCGATAGCGTTATATAAAAAAGGAGGAACATTTTACATGTTATCAGGCTGCAGAAGTGGGAAGTACTGTAAAACAAAACGCTTGCCTTTACGTATACAGAACTTTCCCAGCCCAGAGCGTATACGTGCCCCAGTCGACACATGGACGATTTCTGAGGGAAATTACGAGCAGTATTAGGCTTTTACAAGGACTATGTAGAAAGCGTAAACAGATGTGGCTTCGCGATACGGCAACGACGAATGCTGGCTTTAGTTTCGTCGTCTAAAATGCAACGTATCCTTCTTTTTTTTTTTTGAAAAAAAAAGAGATGTACAGCAGAGCGTTAGCTTGGGTTGATAGGACAACTCTGCTAAAAATAGTCAAAGGCGACAAGATACTTGAAAGAGCTCAACGAGCCATTGTTAACAACGCAAAAAATCAAGCCAGTGTTCATCTACAAGAGACAATATTAATACCATCCGATACCAAATAACAAATCAGCTGAGGGAAATTTTTGGGCTTGGTCGAACATCTGTATGGCTCTATGTAGTAACTAGTACCAAATAGGCTTTTCCACGTCAGAAAATTAATTAAAATCACCGTGTCCGGGTGGAATGGGTAGCTAGATATGGTTCGCTTGCGATAGCCATAAACTATATCATAATAAGTATATAGTCAACAACGAGCAGAAGATAATTTAGGAAAATAAATCTTAACTGAAAGGTTCTGAATTAGTCTTGAGGCTTAAGGAATTCGGAAAGAGTACCGGGATCATATGAAGTTTAACCGTATCAAAGAGGACACAAAGTTAGATGCTGTTGCGTTTCAAGTGAATAAAACGAACAACCATTCGCGAGTAGAACAGGGCCACGCTCTGGAGAACTTAAACTTGATGAAAATAATAATGAATCAATGTATTTTCGCCAAAGTTATATAATATGCTTAGACAAAAAAGGGTAGAAGTAGTACATTAAAAATTGTCATCTAAACCATTTCGCTCTTTTCAGTCTCTCGCAAAACAACGGAAGTCTATGTCTCCGCTTTGGTGGTGCAGTGGTAACGTGTTTGCCTAGTGACCGAGAGATTGTCTAGGTTCAAATATAGGTGTAAACATACTTTTATTCTATAGAAATCCGAGCCATAGGAAAAGCAATAAATGGAGTCATAATCCCTCCTCCTGTTCAATCCTTTTTGATTGGTCGTATTAGGCCTTTTACCCTGGTAGGCTTTTGAAACCACGGCTGAACAGCGTACCCAACGTGTCGTGAAAGGAATAACTAAGAATCGGTTGTGAAAAGGCTTTTGTAATTTTCAAAGGAGGGAGCCATCATATTCGGTGAGCTTGATTTTTCGTTAACGGGACATAAATTTTATTCTAGCGTGCTTCGTCGAATCGATCCCGGGAAAGAAGAATACTACTTACGCTTATAACCTAATTCAATACAGAGAACTACCTTCAGGAAACTGATCATCCGTCTGTAGTGATCTCTTTTCATTACCTGTGACGCTTCATAAAGCAATACACAATAGGACGATGATTTGATTACTTCGGGAGTGACCCTGTTACCATTGCGCTATTAACTTTTGTTTTGCTGCCCACGCCCCATTTACATCTTCGACAGCTGTTGAGGCACTCGTGCGGATATTGCCTCAGCTAACTGTTCTCTTCAGGTCGCTTACTGTGCTGTGTGGAATTGTTACATAATTCTATATGTACGTGAAGCTATCACGGCGATCTTTGATCTGGATTTATCTTCCAAATTCTTCCTCGACACGGGCCAACAAGTAAAGGAAGTCGTTTGGCTAGCTCTTGCAAATCGTTTTCTTGATACGCAGCGATTACCCATTTATTTACTTGAAGAACTGCAAATAAAGTCAAAAGTAAGGTTCGGTTAAGATTATTATAAATCATTTTAGTCGAAAGTATGGGAACCATTAAATCAATTTTAGTTTACAGCAAAGACTGATCAGTCAATATTTACTATATTAGTTAGAATCTTCAAGCTGCTTACGTTTGTTCTCTGGGCTACACAGAATAGATACCGTTTCTCCTTGTGGAGCTTCGTCTCGTGGTTCTTCGTATTTGATAAGTTCTGGGCTAGTCAATTTTACTGACCTCATCGCCACTCTAAGTGAAAAGAATCTTTCTTAATGGTGGGTGCATTTTGCAGCTAATAATGTAGTTCCTTGTCCTTGCGGACCAATTCTATCGTTACATACTCTCTGAGCTGGCAGCCGTTTGAAGATTTGGTTTCCGCAAGATAGCCATTAAAGCGTTTCAGTTCTATGGTAATCAAAATCGGCAGGTATGCCATGCTATGAAATACTAGCACAAGACAAATCAAATTAAATTTCATCTGTTCATGTTTACCGCTGGAGGGTGTCTATCTTGAGATGCATATATCAAAAATTATAACGATACGTCAATAAGATAAAGTCACAGGTTAAATTTGGCAACAAAAAAAAGCTAGGGTGCGAGCGTCTCTAGTATCTCAACCAAGAAGCAATCTTTTTACTTTGCCCTATTTTCTTCTAAAGTGGATTGCCGTCATCGTTATTTCTGTAGGTTTCATATAAAAAAAAGGAAAGATTTTAAAAAGGTTGCGTGCTTTCAAGTCTGCACTGGGCCACTTTTCTCAATGCTAAATAAAAGAGATGCAATTTTCCTTAACCTTCGAACAGAAAACTCGCAAAAGTTTGCTTAAATAGCCACTTTCATTCATTTCCTTAAAATGACTTGTAAATAAAGTTCATAGAACCAAACGATATCATTTAGATTGCTTATTGAACTGATTTTGTAAAATTACACGCCATAGTCAATAGGTAAATATAAAAAGTTCGCTTATATTGATTAGTGGGCATATTTACTTCTTTTTGTGATTCATCGAGTTTCTATAATAGGCCACGCTCTCAGGTATTATTCTCCCAAAAGTATCAGTAGTAGAGCTTCATTTCGTTGTTGGTGTATATTCTAACAGGGACGTTTTCGCAAAATGCATTATCATAGTCAAGGATAGGGCGCACATTCGGGAGAGTCAATAATATTATAAATTCAATTTCTTTTTTGTTGTATGCTTGTCCCGTGGTTTGTTGATCATTCTCAACGCAACTCACGTCCGCAGGAACGAAGCGAACGGCTCCGACCCCCACCCCATGGTTCAGCATGGGCCCCACAGGACGATACGCGAGACAACGAAGGCCATATGCCGGAGGGGGGCGGGCTGTATAACTACTTAACCTGTAGTTTGCCCACCCATCAGCTTGGTCGATGTCTATTTGGTGCAATTTGTTTTCGAGAGCTGCTCCAGTGCGACCTAGCGAGATATCATCGTAACGGCATGGAACTGGCTATTCATGAAACTGTAATGTTTGATGCGGGACGCATTAGATTGTTTTTCACTAACGTACATGCATGTCTTGCTAATATATATATATATATATATATATATATATATATATATATATATATACATACATACAGTAACTTGTAGGCGTACGAAACAAATATGAGACATGCGTCACCCAAAATGACTCTGTAAATAGGACGGACCGATGTACAAGTAAACAGGTAAAATTTTTCCACATAAACGTCCGTAAGGTGGAGGAACCCTTAAGTAGCGTGCAGTTACAGGATGTAACATATTTACCTAACCTAACCTAACCTAACCCGATTAGTTCTAATGGCTAGTCGGTATTTATGTTACCAATCGTTAGTAATGAGGAGATCTTTCAGTCTCTTTGTGTATATTCTTTATGTTAAGAAAATGACTGTCAATTTGAAAATCATAGAAATAAATTAAAGCAGATGATCCGTTCACGCACACGCATATGACGAGTGTCCGATATTTTCGTAGAGTAAAACGACTAATTAACAATGATATTATGAAAGTTATAGCTATAAATAGTAATTAGAGCAAAGTTACCTTTACTCTGTTGCAAGTCTTTAGGCTTTAGGGTTGAAATAACGTTGCAAGTGCTTGTTGTTCCTGTGCACAGTGCCTTCGTTCGTTAACATGAACGAGTGTGACCTTACCACCTAGCTTAATGGTCGTATCCGGAGCACTGTTAGCGCGAGCACTCGGAAATGAGCGAAAAAGGACTTTCGCCATATTGCGTTTTTTTTAGCCTTGTTTGTTCTTCAATTGAGACCATTTCCTATAACCATTCGAAATTTAGCAGTGGATTTTTTTTTTTGGTGTCTTTCTTGACCTCCCTTTACAAATAGATGTTCCAAAATATTATGTGCCAAATAATGTTTTCATCTTACCCCTCACCGGATCCTATCACCTTTTCCTCCCGATGAGTCGAACAGCCCTTCGCTTTTGCGCTGTTGGTACCCCCTTCTCCTTTGAAGGAAGCCCAATGGTTCCTGTGACATCTCTTCATTCAACGATGGTTTGAAGCCTACGCGGCTATACTCTATATTTCCCATTGGGTTGAAACCTGAACACGCAGCATAGTGTCTTGTTGAATATCAGACGTAACACCTGTGGGTCCTTTCTATGTGCGTCAACAGATATAGGCGGCGAAGCCTGCCTAAGAACCTTGTGCTGCATAAATTAGGAGCAATACATTGATGAACCTGCCTCCGTGGGACGTTTTTTATTTCAAAAATTATATTGCATATGCTTTGACAGGTGTATAACTAGAAACTTAAGAAATACACCAACCGAAAAGATTTTAATTTTGTGGTCAGCGCAAAAAAAAATTTAAGAGAATTCTCCAAACAACTATTTAATTACTACATTAAATGTAACATTATTAAGAAGAAGCACTGCTTAGCCACGTTTGTGTGATACGAATTTGATCATATATGAGCTAGAGAATATCTGCCTAAATCTCCTGAACAAAAATAGAGTTTTACAAACATTCTTGTGTGGGGTTGAGGCCACATCCGCAAAGGTATCGCACAGCATCTCTGATGAAAATAAGACACTTAAGAATATGATATACCCGAGCTGTTTTTGGTGATTTTCCACCAAACGAATAACGGTTTTTTTAGTGGGAATCAAACGAAGTCATCCCTGTTTTGATAAAAGATAATGATAAGATACTTCGTGAAACCTGTTCCTCTTAGACGCGTCCTGAAGTTGAGCGACGATACGTGGGGTGTTACAGCATTCTAAAAAGTGTCAGATTATTACATGTAGTTATACTAGTATTTACTGAGTTTACCGTGGTGCCCATGTCATGAAGAACAGCATTTGCCTATCCCATCAGGCACCGCAATGGTGCCATCTTTATTATGCCTATGCCTGGATATAGATTGAACAAGATTTTGTTAGATGCTTGGCCTGTGTCTGCTCTAAGACCGACAATCTGCCATGGTATGTAGTCTAGTACAGTGTGGCTGAACCGAGAACCAAGTAGTGAAAGTCTTCACAGAAACGAACCCTTGAGTATAACTACGGCTTTTATTTGAATATCTCGTCTGTAATAATAGCAGTGCTAGCCTCTGTATTTAACATTATATAATATACGGTCAGGGTTACTCAACAGAAAGATCGAAAAATTGAAAATTCGTATCGCGGAAACCACTTAACGCTGAGTCTCGCAGGCCAGCCTGTTAATCGCTTGTTTTACACAGCGTATTCAAGACCCCCTGAACAACCGCTGCGAGCTATCTGAATAAACGTTTGTTATTATATGCAGCGTACTGCGGCTACATTTTACTTCATATATCATAGTATGCTTGAATCAAAAAATCCATTATCCTATTCTGTGGGGCTTGCAACGTACATTGAGATTTCAGCTGCACGATGAAGGTAGCGGAAATAAACAAGCGACTACCTCTGTGTAATCCATTGTAAACGCTTTGATGGGAAGATAAATATTAGTGAAATTGCTAACTAGCCGGCAGTAATTAATAGTACGTATCGTTGAAACTGTTTGGTTTAAAACAGACGGAAGAAACGTGATCTAATGATAATATAATATAAGTAAGCCCAACTGCACACTTTTAAAAGCGCGGCAAAATCATTACAAAATTTTAAGCCATTCTGCAGTCATCTTCTTTCGACAACGCTCACGAGAATACGTCTGTCTGCAAATCGCACGCTTGAAAGTCTCAGTTGACAATCGCTATTGGCTACTTCCGGCTGATTCCTTAAAGTCTAGCTCGTTTTCCTTATTCATGATAAATTAATGAACATTTGAGTGCCTCCATCAATCTAAAGGTCTTGCAAATAAACTCACGCACCTAGAGCGGTTTCCATCTTCCCACGCTATTGTTTCTTTCGAACGGGAACCTAACTTTTACCGATCGGCACGAACGACTGCAATCGTTCCATGATGGGAAGGGGTAGGCAGAATTGTGGTCAGATGCTATAGTACATTTAGGTCTTCGAAAATCACAGTGTACTTAACTGCCTAACCTTAACATTAGAAGAAGTCCAACATCAGTTATTGATAACGGCAATAAAAAATAGTTTTGAAGGCAAGTGACTTGATTGATGCATTCGAAAACATATGGCTTGTTATATATTTTGTATCCATTCATGGTACCTACGGTTTTTAACTCCTACTCTATTGCGAGTATCCCATGATTTGAGATTACTTTTAATAAAAAAATACCAACGTTTTAAATTGAACTTATACTGTAACTGGTGCATTTTAATTTAATATGATTTTATAACTAAGTTACTTAGTTACTTGTGTTTTTCCCGTTTGGTTTCATCCGAAATTCGTCATAGTAGGTTAACCTGGCACATTTGAATTCGTAAGTAAAACACATGCCAGGTTCTGTAGTATGCAAACAAAGCTTAGGCTAACTTAACATATTATACATGTTTCTTAATTGTCAAACAAAGCATTGCACTGGGTCTTTTTTTACCGGTTTTCATTTTAACCGGTTCAAACGGTTCTGGAATCCTTCTGTTTAATTCGTATGACACCAGCCTACTGGAAATAATACCTTCTGCTTCGTTTATTTTGGCCAGAGCTCGACGTGAGTATAGTCCTTTACAGGCCGTTATGACTTATGTTCCTTTTTTGCAGTCTCTTTCTTTTTCCTTTTTCTCTCACAGCGTCCTCACTCAAACGTGGTCGAGCTAGCCTTCATTGACTTGCCTGCCTTTGCGACTGGCCGCTTGAAAAAGATTTGGCATTGTAGTAAAGTACAAGACGTGCCTTTGCGCACAAAGAGGGGATTGTTGCAGCTGACAGCTTCCCTAAGTCTATAGCATAAGCAAGGAAAAACAGAAAACAAGCGTTTCGAGTAGAAGAATGTAAAGATAAAGAAGACTCTAACAGTCAGAATAGGAAAGATCCAAGATGGTCATTTGCTGCTGTTTTCAGGTTGGATGGCCTCTGATACAAACGAATTCCGTCCTGTCGGGTAATAATTGCTGCTAAGTGATGTCACAGTGTAGGTGGTGAAGATAACCCTGCACGAGTTCACAACGTAACCCCTTAGCAATGTACACACAATTCAACCTTAAAGCGTATAGCACATATATATATATATATGTATAAATATATATACATTCGACAAGTAACAAGGTATATATGTTCAATTAAAGCTTGCGCGTGCACTCAAAATAGTATTAAAACAAGTACCGAAGCAGGCTAGACACATAAAAAGGCGTTACTTTCGCCTATGTTACTTAAAAAAACGCTCCACACTACCGCGGCAAATACCCACAGGTAAGACCTAGTGTCCGGAAACGTAACTTGTACAATAACTTATTAAAACAACCCGTGTATGCGCAGCAAGGGAAAACTAGTTAAAGTTATAGTCTGCAAAATTACCTTAGCAATGGTATTTTCGTCTGAGCTTTCTAGAAAAGGAATCGTTAGTGAAGGAGCGTCTGGTTCGCGCTATATGCGTTTTTAGCGGCGCTTATGTATATATATATATATATGCGTAGACATCCAGTACGTGCGTCCGTTCGCTAGACTAATATTGATACCCGGCACGACCGTTTACTAAAGTGTCGTAGTGCATGGACAACTTAATCTGTCTTACCTTCTTTACCAACTGATGGAGGTAGACGCAGCTCCTTCCTTTCGCGAACACATCCCTATTATCGAGCAAATTAGGTTAGTGCTGTTTTTTTCTAGTAATAAAAAATCCTAAAATAAACGTTGCCGACCCTGACGTCAAGGAAAATCTAAGTAATAACTTATAATAATACTAAGAATTACACAACTGAAAGATATTTAACATAAACCATACATTGAAAATTATATCGCTAAATCTTCAGTAAATAGCGACCCAAAGATTTGACTGCTTTTTCCTTCATGTAACAAATTAAAATAGGTCCAACATTTGACTTTGCCGTTACCATTTCATTTATGGATATTGATATTTAGGCAGACTAATATTACTACCGATTATTAAAACAATTTCAACCGTTTCAACCTGAACCAAGTGTTTTGGAATCAAGCCGGTGGTCGAGGGTTTCAAAAAAAAAGGTAATTTCCTTCAGGAGCGGAAAAATGAACGTGCCTGTTCATGGCAAAGCGTCGATCAGGGAAGCCATAGTGAGAGTAGCAGACGATTTCCCCTTTTCACAAGTGCCACCCACTTGTGCTCCGATTCATCATGGTCACCCCCAATGGGATTTCCAGCTCTTGGTGAACTGGGCATAACCGTGCCATGGAGCAGTGAGTGTAGCAACAGCAGCTCTTAGTTTCCCTAACTAGGGGTCGGTCATTCGTCTTCCGACGAACGGTTTGAACAGAATCACGCTCCGTTTAGCCGGTTTAGTCCTCTCCCCATCAGGCTGCACGCGGGTACATTTCCCATACCTTTACACATACACACCTACCTTCATGTATCCGCGTACACACACACTCACACACCCTGACCCAAACGATTACCCCTGAACGCGGGTAGTACCATTCCTTCATTCACACATTCGTTGTACTATCGCGTATACTGTACCCTTTCCTTCCCCGCCCCGTCTTTTTCAAGGACCGCTTTTGCCTTTTTGTGCCATCAACGAAGCACATTCCTACATCGCCCTTCTATTCGGCCTTCGTCAGAGAGTCACGCAGATTCCGAAAATTGTCAGCATTTGTATCACCATTTTGTGCCTCGCCACATGCGGCAATGCGCGCTCATCTTTCTATTTCTTGCCGTTTCGCTACTTCTGATGTTGAAAAGGCAGAAGAAACCCGTTTACTGTTTTTTTCATTTTTCTTCATGTCAGCTGCCCGCCCGTAAGCTCCACTTCTCTCTGTCATCGTGTATACATTCTGCTTTTTCGTTGGCATTTAGTTTTGGCCGATAAATTCAAATGTTACCAGAAATACACGCAAAAACTACATACCTTGTACCAGGTTACTATGAGATTTAAAAAACTGTTACGCACGCGCCGGTTCTAGCCATTGTGAAAATTATGTTGGCCATCATATTCTACGTATCGGCGTCAGAGCCATATTTGTGCTTATCGATATAATCGATACCATATAATTCTGTTTATCAGTGAGTTACATTATCCGCACAAAAGGGGGAATAAGCCAAGGGTCACTGGTTGAAGTTTTGTCGTCCACGAACGCTATATTACACGTTTGACTAAATAGGAAACTACCTACACGAAACGAAGGTACGATTTCAGCGGCAGCAATCTACAGTTCATCAAAACCCACTGTGTTTTCCCACTGCCAAGAACGTCGTACATCGGCATTCGTTTGATGGATGTAGCTGAATTCGTTTCAAGGTTAACGTTGTGTGACAACGTCTTAGAACCAATTCAAGTAACAGAACAGTCTAGTGAATTGCAACAATAGAGCTTAAGGTTTCTATTAGCCATGCATCCAATACGAACCACATACATTACCATTTAACATTCTAACAGACTGTCTAAAGAACTCGTTAGCCCGGTCGTGAAAAATCGCGGTAACAAATAAACGCTCGCTTCCTTTGCCTTTCCGAAACTCTATCTTCTGGTAGTTACCACAATGGATTAAACGTGCGGCGTTCGGCAACTGCGGCGTAGGCCCATGCATTGACTTCCGTAGCGTTTCTTGGACGCTTTTGTGGCACCTATCTAATTCCAGCTGCCCACATTTTATTGCGAGCTGTTACATTACGGAACGTTTGGTAGTAGCAGTAGTGCTACAGTGTACTTTGCTTTGTTCCCAGAATCGTTCTGCCATGGTTGTTCATTTTACGTTGGTTACGAGTTAGATGGAATGGATGTTGTATTTTGTTCTCCTCGGATTGATGGGGGTCGGAAGAGGTGTGTAAACGCCAGCCGACGGTAATTTACGGTCGGTGCCCAAGTTTTCCGCGTTTAGCCGAAACGGGTCTGCCCTCCCCTGGCGCCCTCGTTTCTAGTTTTCATTGACGTCTTTCAGTAACGCCAGCGGATTGCGAGGCTAACCTAAGGCTTTAGGTAAATAAGGTACGTTTATTATTCTTTCTTATGACAGCAACGGGATGACAGCGATAGCCTGTGCAGGCGCGCTTCTAATAGATGAATCTGCGGGGAAATTCAAGGATTTTAGAAAAGGCCAATGACAATACTGTTTGATGAACGCTAGTTATGCTGAAAACCTTCCTGTCCTCCATCCTCAGCTATCGTTGATGGATTCACAAATCTCTAGTTGAAGATGTCGAGAAAATATCATCGCCTTATAGATTAACAATACAAATATTTGAATACGTCCGCATTCCTGGTTCGGTAGGTGCATTTGAATACAAGAATATAAAAGCTAAATACAGGAAAACTTGTAGAAAGATTTTATCAGGGATGAAGATTATGCTACGTAGAGTCTCGTGTTGGAATCTGTGCACTTGTAACATGTCTGGGAACTCACGGTGCGACATTTGAAAATAGTTTGACGACCGGACGATAAACGCTCGGTATGTAGACTCATGAGTTTAGTATCTGTCGCATTTCTCACCCTCAACTTCACTGGATTGTAACTGTTCTCAGAGAAGTTCAAAGGTTACAGAAATACTGTTTCGTCGAGAAAATAATTAAGTAAAATCGAATCTAATTGATTTTAAGCTATTTATATACATAGAGAGCTAATCGTTTTCTAAATTATTTAATTGATATGGAACGAATGTTTTACATGTACGTTTCGACATTTTCAGACCTTTGGATCTGCCTAATTTTTGCGCTAGTTACTGTACTAATGTAAATCCGTAACACTTCTTGCGAAGGGTGAAGGTGTCTTCTCAGCCAAACTTCGGCAAGTATAAACATGCCATTATTGCTTTATCTATCGTCACGATTTAAATAAATACAGTTAACAAATTTAGGCCAACGCGTTCTTAAAACGGCTCGAGCGGAACTTCGAAACAAACAGGAGTGATGATACTAAAAATTATAATAACGATAGTCTTTTAAGGATAGTAATTTCGAGATTGAACAGTATACTGACAAGCCATCGTTTACTAAGGATTTAAGAGAATGGTAGAGCAAAGGTTGCAAAAGCGCCCTGCGCTTAATTATTTAACGCAAGGCCAGCTTCTTTGTATCTCCATAGATTACTACAGCCTTGACAAAGGACCTAAGCCTAAGTATTGCAATAAAAAGAATTCTCTGAAATGCCACATATTTTTTTTTGCTTATGTGAAGCGACGAGAGTAGTTCAAACTGCACGTAGGCTCAAAACATACGTTTAATGAAAGGTGGAAATTATATCGAATGAACAAAATTTTCGGTACTGGTTTTGATGAAATATTAATAGACAATAGCCATTGAAAAAGATGCAATTACTTATCTTCTTTCACTACGATCAGTGGGGGGGGGGGTTGCCACGATACTGCTGGAAGTCTCAATAAAAAACCGTATTTTCAGTTTGAATATTTGCAAAATTCAAAGCAGAGCATTCTTTTATGGAGAAATTACTGTTTTCCGGTTGTTGCTATGCCCCATTGAATTCTATGCGGGTTTTCCAAATTTATGCACATACCACCAAATCCATGGTTGTTATAATTGAGTTCGGGTTTTTCCATTCCAGGTGCATACTGAGTAGGATATGAGATTAATAAAAGTTTTATCAAAGCCAGCGAGAAGCGCTGCATTTTCCATTCCTTTAACAGTTCATCGGGAGAACGAACACAAATTGGAACTCGCATTCCCACCTTCCAATCGGTCAAATTCGCGCGTAGTCCATCTACTACGTGTTGGCCGTCCGTTTCGACGAATTCTTTTAGTTCTCCGTGCTAAAACGGCTCAACTTCAGATCTCGATGCTTCATCCTCAATCTTCACGAGTCGCCTCGCGTCCTTGATGAATGAATGAATGCAATAGAACCGCCCCGAATGCCTCGAAGCCGGTCCCTGCTTGTCCACCAGCCCTCCTGTTCACAATCACTGAGAACAGGGTTTTCACGAGGATGTTCATTGTCTGTTAATTAAAATCGGTCAAACTGCTGAATAAACCCTTACCTGCAAAGCGTTTGCTACCAGCGAACCTCTATCTACGAAGTGCCCATACGCCAGCACATACCATACGGTTTTCTTTAGGAAAAAATTTATCCAGTAGTGTCAAATATAGCAAAAATAGCCACAGCATTAGGTGATTTGGATAATTCTTCTGTCGAATTTTTAAAAAGCCTCCAGTAACTAGAAGTTAAAGGTTCTTTAATATCCGGCCCCTGCCAGAATGATCTTCAATGAGATAATTTCGAATTGAAAATAAATCAATGTTTATCGTACATATGAAATCACTTCAACATGATTTACAAGCATTGACGCTGGCGAACAACAGAATATGTAGGCAAGTTCCCAGCTCTGCAAAAACTCATTCATTTCTATTGAGGGTTACTCGTATAGAGGCGCTTCTATGGAGACACTACATACTTCAAAACAGATTATGAGCTGCCTAGGATAATCTGCCGCTCTAGAAGACCTGGCTCAGCGTCCTAGTCTAAATTTTTCAAAGTCAAAACATCTTATTACTGGTAGTTTTCTTGCCCAAACGAAAAGCGTAGTGTGTACAGATTTGCGAGAAATAGAGTAACACGAATGGTCATTGTCAACAGCGCCTGGATTAGAGTCTTTTCAAGGTTCCCGTCCTCATGCCGCTGATGGCGGAACCGCCCGTACAAAACCTAATGGTATGACAGCTAACTTCTTCGTACGTATGACATCCTTCTCTAAGCAGCTTTACAGGATTTTATTTCACACTTTCGTTAGGCCTCCTAGGTAGTAAGATAACTAAAAATTTTATTCTCTGGTCTTCCGCAAATAATAGTGGCCTTTACATTTAGTGACAATAAATACTGAATATGACTGTTATCTGAAAGAAGACGTAAAAATATGATCTTTAATTGATCGACTTATTCTATAGAGATTTTAATGTTCCAGCTCGGTAACTGTGATCTAATTCATTTATTGTGAACTAAGCTGTTTACCATCTTGTTCTCCGTTAATTAAAATGCTACATAAATATGGTCTATGCTTGTCCGGAGATTAAGGAGACAAGGTTGGAGTAGACTAAAAAATTCTGTTAAATATGGGAAGGGTATGTAATTTTCGTACCTGTAAGCGAGAACATCGTAGTATATCGTAGTACTCGGAAGATACTTGATTCAAGGTTACACAGAAATACTACTCTTAGTGATAGTTTGCTTTGTTTGAGGGTCGCCGATAAATTTCAAGCAGGGAACGACAATCGTTACGTAATTTATTCCGCTTGATTAGCATTTGTAATATAACTGTGCGCGTATAAAAGAGCTAAATCACTAAATGCGTCCCATAGGCCTCTCTAGCCACTGTAACCAGCGTTGTTGGCATTGTACGGCAAATACGGAAGGACGCATGGAACTCCTGCCTTGCTACGGGGGGCGAATAAGCCTGAGACGATCGACAGAACCTCGGTCGCTCTATGGCTTCATGAATCTTTTGGAGCCTCTGGCTGACCGGCTTTAAAAGTTTTCAAAGGCTTTGTGGTGCGTCCCTTTGGGGCGGCGGCAAGAGCGGGCACGACGATGTCCTCTCCCTCCTTTCCACGAGCATCATCATCACCACCACCAACACTAGCCTCGCTACAATGAACGAAAGAGGAAAAGCCGGCCAAGTGCCCACAGCCATAACCGCATGACGGCCACCAGACAACGAAGCAAGCGACGCACGAAGTAACAAACTAACGAAACGCTTTTCTCAACTTTGAGGCCAACTTTTTAACGCCCAGACTGGGGGGGAACAACTTTGCCACTGTGGCTTTGCCGCTCTTGCGATGGAGCTGCCATTTTGGTTCACTGTCGATGACGTACGAGCAACAGCGACTCCACCCAGCTTTACTCGAACAGCAAGTAGGCGTCGGCATATCGCTCTGTTGCGGGTCAGTCTGCACGGGGGATGGAGACAGTCCGCGAGCGCATGTGACCGTATTGTATTTGTGAGTCCCAAACCACACAAAATTGTTGACTGGGACAACATGATTAGTTATAGAGACGATGTAATACGATTATTATTTTGGCTGAGGATGATTTCACAGCTGTTCTTGTGAAATGCAACCTCAGAAAGGAAGTTAGCATTGTAAAATTACTTGGGTTCAAACGATAGCGCTCCTAGTGGCAGACACGTCAAATTATAAACGTTTATCAATCCTAAATCGTAATTGTAGAAGCGAAATTCGGAATAGGTAAATATCCTGTCGTGCGCTTGAATTACAACTTATAGCTTGAGCAGCAAAGCCAACCAAGTCAGACATGTTACCCTACAAAAGTATCGGTACCCGACTGATTATCACTTTATATATAATGTATCGAGTCGAGGGTTAAACGATGCGTCAATTCAAAGTGAAGCTCGCTAACTTTTCAAATTACCTTCAACTTATACAAAATTTACTTAGCATAGAAGGACTGGCCGATACGTCTCTCGTCCCAAAAATTAAAGTATTTTCTAGATATTATTGACATACATGCGTATATATAATACCTAAATAACAACTCAGTTTTGTCGGCCATAGCACGAAAATGTTCGTGATCCTATTTCATCAGCGTACGATATGACTACAGTGTATCGTATGAAAGACTACAGTTGCTTGACCAGGCAAAAAAAAAAGTTTGGTGCTTCAAGGGGCCAAGACAAAAACTTCTTACAACCTACAGAACCCAGTCTTTTAAAGATAACTCAAAGCAAACATATCTTATCATTTACCACATTATTGTTCTCGATTTCTAAACGGAAAATATATCTCAGTCTATTGAAATATTTTGCAATCGATGGTCCACGTTTAAGGTCGTATCCCTCTATCTAAAATTTTGAGATGAATACTTTTTTGCAGTACCTATAAAATGTTTCTCTATCTTGCTACAGATATCCCTTGATGTGTTCAGCTAATGCCAAAAGCTTTTCTATCATTTGCATAGATATATGCGGCAAGACGAACGGGTAAGCTCACCATCATCTTCTTGTAACTGCTGATCAGCCGGTTGATTCTATCGAAGAGCAAGACGATACAGCTGTAATGCAGACGCATGGTCAAAGACGGAACTCAGAACAAGAGGAACAGGGAAGGGCTCCTGTGGCGTGCCTATCCGCGATCGGCGCTGACTCACTGCGTGATAATAGTATTATGATGGTTGGAAATAGTTCTGCCAACCCTCACAACATTTACAGCTATCCGAATGTTAACCGTTGCTTGTTACGGGGGCATCCATCGAAAGCTGGCAGGCTAAGAGAGAACAGATGCAAATGGTGGTGATCCTTCGAGCGGGGGCTGTTACTAAAGCATTTGCCCTCTTAATTCAATACGATACTATATATATATATATATATATAAAGTAGAAATAGCTTAAATAGTAGCTACATCAGTGGAGGTTTCTCTTCAATATTCAACTCCGTTCGAACGACGGGTAATGCAAATAAAAAATTTCACACAAAGTAATACAATTTTGGCTAGGTGTCTCGTTTATTGTCTTTTGAAGCTTCACAGTTTTGAGAAAACAAACATATTAATTTAAAATACAGCTGATATGCAAAATGAGCCGTGAAATCAATAACTTAGATTTCTCGACACATCCAACACTTTATATAGGCCATTGGCTTTCCTTAGGACTGTTGAGATTCAGAAATGCTCTGCAAATAAAGGGCGTCATCTTTTAAATAACTTTATTTCTCTTTCGACAAGATATTGCCAGTGTTACAAACTTTATCGCCCTAAAATGGAAAAACCTATAAACGCCGCTGCGATAAATTGTGTATTTTGAAGAGGCTTGGTCTTCAAATGTATGGTTTTAGCTAAGGTGAATGTCCTATTCTGCGTCCATTATTGGTATAATATTCTACTAAGTATAACGTCATCGTTCACCTAGGTAGCTGGTACTATTTTTGGCAGTAGTCTGACCAAGGGTGTGCCGTTCAGTGGCCAGCAAAAAACTTCTCCAGCAGAAATCTCATCATCTTGAACCTTCACGGACTGGTCAACTCGTAGATGCTGCAGGACTATGTTTGTAAACGAGAACGACACAATATGGAAAAGGATGCTCCAAAGGGATGGAGGCAGGGTGAGAAAAATACGCTAATGATATATTGCACGATATAAGCAGTCCGGCGACAGGTTTCTTGAAGTGCGAGGCATTGACGCAGGGGAATGTTGGTAAAGCATAAGAATAGGCAAAAGGAGAAGAGACCCTAGCTTGTCGTTCAGTTGAAAAATGGATCAACTGTTCAAGTTTGCTTTGCTCTCCTGAAGCTTTTTACACTTCTTCCATGCCTTGCTATGCAAGGTGTACATGTGACCACTTTAGTGAAGGCTGGATCTACCTAGAAGCGGTGCTTCAATGCGTAAAGAAAACGACTGACCAAGATTTTACAGCTAGAGTTCCGTCTTTTCCCGAAAGTGATATTCACTAGTCTAACGAGGGTGCTATCGTGTACTCAGTTAGCCTGAAAAAATTCACGGGATAGTGAACTGGCAATTAAAGCTAATGAAGTAGAAAAAGATACCGTTTCAAAGTTTGATTTTTGCATATAATGTCAAAGATCTTCAGTTTTACTCATGTAACCTTATTGCTTTCAAGTACAGCGTTCGTACTTCAAAATGTACATAAATATTTTCAACAGTTTACAAACGAAACGCGGCCTTTTACGAAACGCCTACCCTGGTGAGATGATGCTAAACAGAAGAACATTTATTTCTAGTCAATCTCTTCACTATATGCTTAACTTGATCTTCAGAACCTTGGCAGATTTAGCGCCAATCAATTGAGTAGATAGTCTCTAAAATATTCTAGCTGTTTAAGCTAGCGCGGATTAAGTTTAGCCTAGTAAATAACCTAAATTAGCTGTTTAGATAGCCATCAGAAGAGTAAATTGCGAACAGATTAATTTCGATTTATGATTTTTCTGTAGTGCTCGTAATACTGTCTAATTTTCTGTAATATTGTCTGTGTATACTCGATTTCAGCAAAGCGGCGTTCGTCTACCATCGGCATAAACAGGTAGTGTTATATCTATGCCCATAATATTAGACATAACGGTGTACAGAATTACCTATATATACTTGTAAATGTTCTAAATCTAGTCTATCTAATCTAAATTAAAAACTATAGTGAAATAATTCTATATACTTCGTTATATAACATTCCTTTGATAATTAGGCATTATTTACATTTAGAAACAAGCGTATACCTTTTATTGTCAAAAAAAAAAAATGAAAATAAAAGTGTATTGTAAAATAACAGTGATCTTTTATTGATTGTTCCATTATTCCACAGAGGTTGTTCATGAAGATCCATAAGTTTGTTTGTCTGGACGAAGCTTCTGTCAACGGTCACGTCAAAACGGTAGGCGAAAACACTCAGTTCCTACTTCGTTTCACCTTTAACCTTAAAAACTAAGATGTAAGCAGGTATATACCATCGAAAATTCTCTCTCCAATTGACGTGGCTCGGCGAGTACAAGGTTGCTACCAAGAGTACCCGAGCACGTAATAACCCATCCATTGATTACCGACAAATCCGCTTCAACCGCTGCCAGTAAAAGCAAGTTTATCTTTGTAATCGTAGACATGTGATTGACGTATTTACTACGTACATTTACCTAAATATTTAGAAAGAAAATTAAATTTGTAAATTATAAAAGCGACTTTACGTTAGATATAGCTTAGGCACAAACTTCACTGAAATTCAATCAAGTAAAACGATACTCCGTCATGAGACAGGTGGACCATAAAAGAACCAGCGAAAAAACAACCTTGTCACACCTTTTCGTCGCTGAGATCGAGGACACGACGGATTAAGGATATGCGGCTAGCACCCAAAATACATTAAAAAAAAAAAAAAAAACTAAATAAAGTTTTCGTGCACTTCTCAAACTATTCTCACGAGAGATTGTCAATTTTCGCTGTATTATATTTTCAAACTTACGAGAAAACCTTGCACGCGGTCCTAATGCATGTTCCCGTAAACTACATTTTTTGACACATCGGGTCTTCAGGCTACATCCCAAAAAAATGTCTTAAATTATTTTAGTAAATATAACATTATAGTTCTAAATTATTCGTACCATTATTGTTCATTTTAAATACCGAGCAGGTTGAATCGTGCCCTAATGTTCGGAGCAACTTAGCTGCGATTGAATATTTTACGTACAACATCTAGTTGCTACCCAAAAAAATTTGATCTCGTAAACCCATTATACAGAGTCTCCCAAGCGCCCCTCCCATATATAGGGCCCATCGCAAAAAGAAAGTAGCACATAGGATTCTAGAATGCTACAATCAGCAGTATCGGCATCAACGTAAATGTATAATATACTCTGTTATAAAGCGTATGTTGACCGGATTTTTTCAGAGGATATGAACTTGGTTTTACGGCTGTATGTAAGAACGCGGGCCTAGTTTAAAAATTTACGAGGATGTCTAAAGACATGTTAAAGCACGAATGAAGAGAGCTTAACAACAATTTCTTTGCACTATAAAATTTATTTTATATAGGTAATACATATATTTACCAAAAATAATCACATCAGAAAATAAGAAAGCTATAACGTACGTTTTGCAAAAATAATTTATTATTCATTGTGCTGGAGATATGATCGGCATTAGGACTGAAGCGTTTTCGTTAGGAAAGACAGTTAGGCCGCGCTTTGTTTCAAGATCCGCCATTTGCAAGTGGCGGATCTTAAAACAAAGTTTTACTAATCGGTTTGAAAACGCTAAAACTGTAGCTTACCCTATTTCGCATGGTTAGTCGTAATTTTTCATTCACACCTGAAATTGTATGTTTAATCTAACAAAGTATATATGGGAACTACCGTCAGGCTTTAAGTAATATATCAACAAAAAGGATTCTACAACCACTTTCCTGCGAAGGGGATCTTTTAGGTCACCTGTTCAACTCCGATTTCGGTGACCCTCAGGCTGCATCCGTTTCAAATTGTGCCGCGTCCATTGACGCCGCCCACTCGGTCGGCTTGTTGAGGTTAGGCATACGTATAGCTCAGTTACTCATAGACGAGGCGACGAATAAGCAAGTTTGTATTCTATCGGCGTGCCGCATCCTCATAGTTTACCTTCTCCTGAGCACACTCTACGCGAGCTAAACGCGCCTCTGGTTGCTGCTGCAGCTGCTTTACTCGCAGTGCCTAGTAAAAATTCTTTAGTCCTGCGAGGACCATAGCTCTACAGGCAACTGGACGATTGTCAGCCCTCTTTTAGCGTTCGCATAGGTAAAATGAAAACGACGCGTAAAAAGATGGCGTCGATTTATAAACGTCGTCACTGCGCCGTCCGGTCGTGCATCGTCGCGCCCCTTCTTCGGTGATATCTTTTCGTCAGCAGAAGCAGCACATCTTCGTTTTTTCTTCGCTCTAGCGTTCTCAATCTTTTCGACGCGCCCGTACGCTGGCTGGTTCGAGCTGAAAAGGGAAGCGCCGTCGGTGGATGTGTAGACGGAAAACTGATGGTTGGTTGAGGCGTTGAAGACGCGCACGTTCGCCGAAGATGGGACAGCCTAATGCCGATAGGAAAGGAACAAAAAAATTGTAGAGTTGACGCATACAAAGGGCGGCCGCTCAATACGCATGTGTGCGAAGACCCATGGGGATGGGTATAGGTCTATGGCCGTTTGAATGTGGACGAGATCAAATGGTGTTTCAGAAAAGGTTGCGTGCAAGGTCCCGTCAACACGTCATCTTATTGCATTTGCTTAAATGCGGAGGATGAGGGAAATTCACTATGTAGACGGAAAAAGAGCGAAAAAAAATTGAAAAGTTTGAATGAAAAATACAGGAATTGTGTTATATAATATGTTGCTATCTTATAGCAAGCATTCTCCCAATTTTATGAGAATGACACATAATATAGTTTGAAAAAGATATTTGCTTCAATGCTGCCCTTTGGTCCCGATATTCTATGCCCTTTCTTTAACTGATTGTATTTTCTGCTTTTTAACTACGCTATGTATTTTTACTAAGTGCAGTTTCATGTTTTCCCAAAAAAACTGTAAACTGTGAGGGCTAAGAAACGGAACTTTATCGCACAATAAGTGGCATGTCAGACCCAAGTATGATGTTCAGATTTCTATGGCCCATCCAGTATTTTGACATTTTAAAAGTACCGCTCGTACGCTAATAGGCCCATGAATGCAAAACCTAAACTGAAATATTATGCATCATTGCAGGTGTCTTCCTTTTGGACCCACCCTAACACCCACTGCGGTCGAAAGGTGTTAGTTGAAAAGTTGGCGTCCTTAGTAACTTTTGCTGCCTGTTTATTCAAATGCTACAGCCACGCCTGATCCATTATGGATAGGCTGGGTAGATAAGGCTTCTTGTGTACTCGAGGAGGTTTAGTCCATGTTTGTCAAGGAGCTATACACAGCTTTGGAGCTTCCAGGAGAGGAGTTCGAGATTCAGTAACGTGGTGAAGGATGCGAAGGCGTACTTTGCTTACTTTGACTTGACTTATGTAGTGCTCTATCTGGACGAATAATTTACGTTGTTACCAATTAAAGTGGCCCTACGCTCACCATAGTCTCCTTCATGAAGGAGCGCGCATAAAATTATGTCTCTGAAGCATATGTCACATTCTACGACATATTTGACCGCGAATAACCACACGGTGAAAGGAAAATAGAACAAACAAATAAACATGAGGGAGATCTATACACTACGATTAGAATTAAAAATTGTGTGGGTTAGTTCAGTTGGGAAGGGTGAATAGTAAATTACTCACATTCACGCAAGGCGTACTACGCTAACTTAAGGCTGAAATAGGATAGCTCAGCTATTAGAGAAATATAATTAGTTTAACTGTTTTGGTTTTGTATGTTTCTCAGTCAAGACAGTGCGGGCACAATGAAACTAACTTCACTAAGTTAAAAACCTATTTCACTCAAAGGGAGGTTATAGGATATTTCGATTGATCTTCTTTCAGTTTTGTAGCTAACGATATTAGCAAACGTTAGGATATATGTACGATAGCACTTTTCGAGGCAGTTGGTACGTAAACAGGAGGTTTCTTTCTTATTGACCATTGAACACAATAAGGTGCATGGAACGTCTTATTATGTATCATATTCTCTAAGTTATAGGCGCATCTCTTCTTGGAAATGAAACCTGGGACTACCAACTTGCACAGCTCGCGGTTGCCCAGGCCAAGTTCTTTGCACACTAAACTGTGGTGTACCGTTCCTTGTTCATGGGCGGTTAAATCTACAGTAGCTTACCTGCAAGCTAGCCTTTGCTGACTTTGTAAGAAGGACGCATTGCTGCAATCGAACGTTCCGTGTTTAACTACTTTTGGTCCTTGTCTACATTTCCACACTCCACTAGGACCAATCAGTTGTTCCCTCAGCCACTAATTCAAGTCAACAGCTCCAGGGCGTCTCTGATGTCAGCCGTAAAATAAATGAGCCAGCTAGTTCGTAAAGCACGATTGTCTACTCCGCTCAAAAAATAAAGGCTAGATGTAAATAAATACTATGCATCAATTATATAATAGCAGATTTCTATAAAACCAAGAAAACCGATTGAGTTTATGGAGCTATTACATTTAACTTGGTTTGCTCAAATTACCAGTTGAATGAAAAAAAAAATTGAGAAATAAAAGTGCATACGTTCAATACTATTTCATCGAATTAAAATTCTCTAAGTAGATCGACAGTCCTCCTACGTTCGAAATTTCCCTAAAAGTGCTCTCCTCAGCACGCAGCCATTAGTTTCATTACTTTCACGTTCAACAGTGAACAGAGTCAGTTTGTTTTACTCGCATTGCTATAGCGTTATATCCAGCAAACAGTACGGAGAGAACCAATGGCCGCATAGGGGCCCATCTTACAGCAATTGAACGTGGAACATCATCAGCAATTGAGCTCATCACATACGCCTGCTACGTTTGTCCGACCTTCCTACAATTTCCCCTAACTTCTTTGACGCAGTCGTTCTTGGCGGCTACGACGACTCTGCTTCTCCATAGAGTTCTATTGAATAGTGGACCATTGTTTTAGTTGTTGGCCTGCTTGCCTCGCCCCTGCAAACAAGGCTTTCATGAAATCGGGAACAGCGAAAGTTGAGAACTTTGCTTTTCAGTTGAGGAGGCCTCTCTGCTACGGACCACGTATCTTAAAGGCAACCAGACGACAGCGCGCACGGTCGCTGATTAATTGCTGTTACCTCAACCGCACGAATCGGTTGAACACTGATCGAAGCGCTTCGCCCTATGTATATAATTAAGACTCGTCATTTGATATTGGGCGTAATCCGGTACACGCATGGATGTCTATAAATATGTTTATGTTTTTAACAATCCTATTGTTCGCATATGATTTTACCTCGTTTAACAGGGAAAAACGCATTATATTGAGAATACGTGCAATCCAACTGAGATTGAAACTCTGCTTAGCGAAAACAGCGAATCTTCGTTGCTCAGCTTGGCCAACGTATTTGTCCAAGAATACTTACAGAAAGCATTTTCTCTTTAAAGTAACGCCCGATTTACCTGCTGAATTTTTGTTTATTGAAATTAGTCGTGATAAGTTAGTGTATTTTGAAGATGAAGAAGACGAAGAAAATTAGCATCTTACCTATGGAAAATTTCAAGCGTCTTTCTTCAGCTTCATTTTTTTAATCCACAGTTTCGAGTAGGTTTGCTAGAGAAGCCGCAGTAGAAAGAGTATAGCATAGACGGCTAATTATTACTTCTGAACCCGTTAATCTTTACGATATTTTTTGTACATCGATGTATCCGTCGTAAGTTTTTAGGCGGTGATAAGCAGATGGGTATAAACACTTTAGTCTAGCGAATCGAGAGAATCTGACGCTAAGGTCGAATTAGGCATTTGTTGAAGACACTCCTGAGTCATTGTGAAGAATGCACTTTCTGCCTTCATTTCGTTGGTCAAGGGCTATCTGCTGACGAGTACTTCATGTATGCATACTGTCAGCAAAAGGCGAGACTGTCCCGACAATCGTGTTGACGCCACCGCTGTGCATGCTTGGAAATGCATCGGATCATTCATATACGCTCAGATCACATAGTACCTTGCTTCTCCTTTTTCGTCGACGTCTACCTTCATCTGACCACGTAAGGTGCTCGAGTCGCAATTAAAGAATGGAAGCCAGCGAAGCACCAACAGGGAAAAAGTAGATGACAAATATTCGTTTCTTTAATTAAATACATCAGCTATCGCCACTGTCACTGCTGTATTCATCGAACACTGCAGTTCGCACTTCCGCAATAAAAAAAAAATTAAATCTTCTCTATGATCGCTCACACTTAGTTAGGATATTTTTAATATTCTTCAGATTAATGTAATTTTAGCTATTACGATTTCCGTTCTATTTTCACTTTAAAAATCAAAATTTTAAACGTGTTTTCTCTTTACAAACTCATTCAGTGTTTCTGAACGTTATATATATATATATATATATATATATATATATATATATATATATATATATGATGTTCTTGAGAACCAAGTGGAAAACATAAATTAAAAGCAATCAACGACATAAACCGCGTATTAGCAATACGGGTTTCATGTGCGTTCTTGTCAAGTTATGATTTTGGAAATTGATAGTCGAATCAATATGTTTTAGTACACAATAATATGATCGTTTCCTAGCCATAAATACCTACGCACAGGCAATATCAGGGCAACAGTAGGACAATAAAAACGCAAGTGTATTCAATACATAAAAGCTACACAAGAATACGGATCTTTATCAAATAATGCTATCCAGCGCGGTGCCAGAACGACGCCATATTTGGGATGCTTGTAGCAGACTCTACCCTGGATCGGTGGCTTTCTGCGGCTGCTAAGATCTCACGTTAGCTGCTGCACTGTGTAGCCTTGCTGAAAGATGCCACGTCGTATCGAGGTCCTCCTTTTTCACGGTGTGGCAAAAAAGAGCACCGCACTATCATATCCCTTGACGCAAACAGTGATTTATGAGGGCCAAGGAGCTGATCGGGCAAACCGTTAAGCTTCCACGGTGCGTTAGCCACTTGTATGGTTGATGTTCTGCATCAGCGATCAAATGGGTGTCCAGCCGCTGAAAAAAATTGGTGCCTTTACGACGCATACGTTTTTTGATAGATCCTCTTAAAAACGGAGGCTAACGAACTCAGGCTGTACCTTGGCCTTAAGTCTGAAGGCCACCTGGCCCCTACGGGCAAAACTGCAAGTATAGTTAGACCACCGTCTACACTCTCGGGGGGATAGAGGAGCTGTACTGTAGACTAGGGCACTTCAGCCGGATGTTGCACATAGGTTTTAATATTCACCCCGTTAGGTACAGGAAAGAAGTTTTCCCTGGGCGCGTTCTAGGAGCTTGTCTACGTCTAAGAGTAGCGGCGACGCTTGATGTTTGTCAGACCGTATCGATGCAAGTTGGACATGGAAGTGTATCGCCATCGCTATGTAAGCACGAAAGCTTACGACCTTTGTCAATGAACGTTTTCATTCTGAACCTTTACCATATTCTTGGTTACATTTGCCACAAGTAATTAACAGCTAAACTTCCTCCGTATTTTAGGAAAGTTGGTCTCGAGATGGGATTGACTACCCAGCAACCGTGATCCGCGAGTCTGTTTTGAAAGGCCGTAGTTGAAAGCTGGTTGAAGTGGATGGTAAAGTCGAAAGAGAGGCAGAACGAGATGACAGTGCTTCCAGCTCACTAACGAGTTTCTCCACCAGTACGTATGTTGATTCCAAATCAGCCGACCGAACATAGGTTGCTACGAGATTTAGTTGCTGGCCACGTAAAGTAATGACATTCTCAACTAAGGATAGCGTAAGGTATCTATTTTATGACTGTGAAAAACGAAAATGCCTGCACTGGAGTGGCCTGGTCTATTTCGTTTCATAGAATAGAAATGCATAAGTTAAGACGGCTAGTTGCCAAGATCTCCGTTAGCACGAAGATAGCTATACCGTTCAAAGCTTCCAAGGAAAGAAGCGTAAGGTTTGCAGCCCTCACAGTTACACCGCGTAATTCTTAGCGTTTCCTCAGGGTCCGACTTCGCTGCAAGCTCCGTGATCCTTTTCGCTAACGGTTGCGGTGATTCAAGGTGTCGTGTACTGGCCCCGGTCCTCCTGTCGTCAATACTGCCAGAACGTGCTTCACGAAGTCCTCGACTGTTAGAGCGGGTGAGGCCTGTTGGCCATCACTTATCTGTTTAGCTTCGTGCTGCCTTTACCATTGGTGGCTCTTTAACAGAGGCCTCACTTGGCGGTGGTTCGTCCGCTTGAAGCTGACCCGGCTGCTGTAATGCTCGCCTCTGGAGCCCACCTCAGCGGCTACACAATGTCTAGTATCATCCGCTGAGTTCCCTGCCGCTTGGGGTCAATCAAGCGTAACGAGGCTCTTGCCGTTAAAAAATCCGATTTAGCTATCTGGGTTTGTTGTTTAGCTTTCTCGTGCTATGGCTATCGATGGCCCTTACGTCAGCATCTAACTCTTGTCCCCCTCAGTTGTCAGGATTCTCACGCACAAAAAAGGATTTATTCTTTGGCAATGTTGTAGGCAATCTTCCCGACCGGTACCTTTATGGGTGTACCGTCCACTCTCGACAACCAGGCGCTGTAATATAGAGAATGAAAGGGCCGAAAATTTTGCATTTTCTTAACACGCTTTCTTCGCAGTCCTCTCATATGGCGGTTCGCAATCTTGGCCAAAGAGGATAACCGGGAGCGCACATACTTCCGACTGAAGTCACAACGTAACAAGAAAACTATTTTGCGGGCGTATCTATCCTTTTCAAATGTCATGCATTCATAATAACAGGTCTGTAAAAATACTGCACCAGACCCACCGGTATTGTTAGTGTACCTCTCTGCTTCACCTACGACACTGTCAATGTCCATTTTTGTTTTCTTCATTGATATTTTCTTAGAAAGAATCTCAGCGCAAAATCGAAGAACTGCACGATGCTCTTACTCAGCACCAACGCTGTTTTTTGTGGTGCAGAAGGGGTCGGGCCATCTGAGGGACTCTCGGAGATGTCTTGCACTTCACGATCAGTTACGGTCATCAGTGCCACGTGCTCCAGTTTTGCTTGTAACATTAACATTCGCCCTTCCAATTTCATCACTTAATTAAATAGAAACGCCACGAGACCCAATCATTCTTCTCCATGGCATGGGTAAAACATTTCCTAAATGAATGCGGAGAGATCCTATTTGTTAGTGATTCCTAAAAAGAACGTTTACCCAACCTCACCGTCATCATGGCGAAAAATAGCCACGAAAAGCGTTTGTGATAAGCTGCTTTACGGGTTACTGATTTAGATTGAACAGTTACTTAGAAAGCGTACACGCCGTCACAATGGAGCAACATGAATTTCGGAAACTTTTCTCAGGGACTGCGTGCCGGATGTTGATGGCTGACGTCACCGGAGGACCGGTCGTGCCGCGCAGTCCACTACTGTATATAGCGTTTGTCCATTTTTTGAACTCGGAACAAGACCACTCTTGCGCTGACCGAGGCGGGTGTCCCTATGAAAGTGCTGAAATTTTACAGGATAACAACATAATCATGTATGACGGAGTAGCCGAATTCCCGCCTTTTACATATACAGCTGACCCCGTTTAGGAGTGCCACCTAAGCCTTCGTCTTGCTGGAGGGCTTTGCTAGTCAAATAAGAGGGCTGACAAAGTTAGCCGAAGTCATCTTGAATATGACAGGCTGAACAGGTTTTAAGCGCCCAACTCACAAATTTAGACCTGACCAAGGCGAAAGCAATGAAGTTTAGAAAAATAAGCAGGACTCCGATCTCTGACACCTTTCGTTAGGTGACCTCTTGCCTATGCTAAGCGGTTACCATACTTGGGGTTGCTCTTATCCGCGAACGGCAGAAGTTTTATCACACACGTTACCGAAAGATGCAGGAAGGTAGCGTCGACTGATGAACGATCAAACCGTGTCATCGCTTTTTCGTCGAAATTGCTTTCAGCTTGCTCGACCTCCACGTAGTTTCAGTCGCAATGTATGGGATACAGATCATTTGGGAAACTCTTGCAGTGGAGAATCTTGAGAAGCTAAATCTAGTCAAAGCCTTTTCCCTCAAAAGAACACTGGTCTTCCCACATCCCTTAGTCAATTCGCTACTGCTGTCTGAAGATCAACGTCGTCGCTGTAAGCTTTTAGCAACGGAATCCTTTACAACCACCCTACGAAAATGGGAGCAAAAATTCGCGAAGAATCGATAGGGATTTTTTTTCGGAAGCGATAGAGGATAACGAGCGGAAAGGGACGAACGAGCCACGCGGAGATATTGTCACTCACTTTGTCGTGCATGAATTCTACCATCGATTTTGCAAGGAACCGAGTTCTCACAACCCTCATGATACATATAGGTGTGCTTGGGATGGTATGGAAATTGTAATGGATATCACGCCTCTCGCTCCTTTCTGGTACTATCTTTAAGACACCTGGCCGATCTATATACTCGCTCTGATCTTAGATATTGTATTGTTAACCTGTACCAACAAAAGTAATTGATTTAAATTTGGCCGAAAATATAGAGCTTTATTTAACAGTTGCTAAATCTCATCTGTTTAACAGAACGGCCAAAAGATGAACGTTTGAGTTTATTTATGACTACCTTACAGATGACTAGTCATTGGTGTTAATGAAATGCTCGGTACTTCGCATACCGTATATACTAAGTAAGCCAGAAAAAGTTGATACCGAGGTCTTATATGATTTCCATTTACTGCACTCACACCGCCTATTTGCACTTGTCAAATATCAATAGAATTTTTGTACTATACAATAGAAGAATTGTAGAATTCAATTTTATGTCCGTTCCACTCTTCCAAAAAATTACCTATCTGAAACTCTGGTGAAAGCATAATGTTTTCTTGCCCTGCACTTTTATCGGAAGATCATCTGTATAATAAGATAATTCACTTCCACCCGTATAATAGTAGGTTAGCAAGTTAACGACAGTCGTGCAATTAGCAATAATAGCATACATCCATTTGAAACGTCTGATAATTAGCAGAGCTAGGGATATGCAAATCGGAAATGACCTTCTACTCTGGATTTTCGTCTGGGTAAATAGTAACACATTTCGATAGCAAGTAAAAAATCTTTGGAATTGAAGCTTTTTCTTGTCTTGACTTAATATAATGTTCAGTTAGCTAGCCAAACCGCAATTTACTGTTTCGCATCACCTAAGTAAGTGACCCTCTTATACGAAATCTACATAAAAAAAAAGAGTAGATTTTACGTTACGGAACAAGTTAGTGAAGACATTTATTTGCACGCGTCTATATCGCTTGTGTATGAGTAGTCATCAGCAGCAATTTCTGCTTCAAACTTCAGCACGTGCATTTACGTACACCAAGCTAGATCACCTTGGTTTTGACTCCTTAAGTATTTGACCATGCTGTTCACCATTGCATTAAAGGTCCAAATCAAAGGCGCCAAAAAATATATTTTACACTTAGATGAACATTCGTTGAGGACATCTCCTCGCGGGGTATCCATGATTCAATTCTTTTCTATCCATTATGGAAACGAGGGTCACTGAGCTGTCGTCCAATCGAACAGCCGTGGTGTTTAATGGTGGCGACCGGCAGTTAACAGGTCCACTACATAGATCTCACAGCATCCTCCGGGGGTTTGACCTCTAGGTTGACCTCCTCCGATTTGACCTCTAGGGGATCAGCAGAATGAAACTTTGGGGGGTGGGGGGGGGGGTATCTGGTCTGGCGCAAAAACGAATTTTTCCCTGTTCTGCCACTATTTGCTTCATTTGAACGGCCCGTTCGTGTTTTAACCTCCTCTCGCCGTATTCCTTTGTATCCGTTCTCGTAGCCTAAGTATGCTGCCTCTCGCTCCCTTTGCCAAATGAATAGTTTCCGCTAACTTCCGGCCATTAGCTGAGATCGACATCCAGATGCTTCCGTTATTCGAATTCTCATCGATAACGGAAGCCACGATTGGCCAGAAGTACAGAAAATTAGTGGCTTATATCAGTTGTACTATTTGGCCATACGGCCTATATGCTTACTCTATAGACTGCTATCAGTAATATTGAAAATATGTTAACTAATCAAAAATTTCTATGAACATTCTGTAAACTCAATTCGCATCTGTAAGGATGACAACACTCTTTGCACTAATACTTTACTCCTCACAAGCTAAAATTCGTATTCTAGAAGAAGCTTAACAGACAGGATTTTTTCTCACGATAAAATCGATTTCGTTCGAGTTTTGATTGCGTTCTTCCTAGTATTAACTGCGCCCAGAGATCAGCCCAAATGTGTCCATATTAAAAACCAAACTTCGTGATAAAGTTAATTGTTGACTGTAACCCATTTCTCCAGATCAACAGCTCGGTAAAGCGGTTTCAGTATATGGGTACAAACCGTTCACTCAATAGTAATTCATTATGGTACTATCACAAGCGGCGACCGATAACTTCGTAATGGAAATAAATTACATCTTGCTTGAAAAAAAAAAAAACTTCGTTTTCTTTTCTTTTGTTTTGTTTTTTGCTTTTTTGGTCAACGCTGCACAGGTGGCTCGTAAGGTTTTGACCGCATGGGGTAGATACAGGACCTTCTATAGGGTGTTTCAAATGCTGTACTGATATATTGATAATCGTAAACTATAATTTCCCTCTACAATGCTACGAATTGATATTTGGCCATAACAGAGTAAATATAGCCAGTTGCATGGCGAATTGGTCACTGGAGGACCGCAACAAGAAGGGCGGCAGAACGCGTGGGGCATCGGTGCTTGATGTATGTGCTATCGATGTGAAACGTTCCTTCACTATGGGTGCAGGTGATGTGCCTCCAGCTGCGAATCATTATTATTTGATATTATGATACTATAGCCCGGCATTAAGGAGAGGGCTGTGGGTGGTATCTGCATGTGGCCTATCTGTACGTAAATGCGACGATATTACACTTTGTAAGTGGATAACTTGCGTCAGTTACGTCTACTGACTGGCTGGCTGGCTGGCTGGCTTCCACTATAACTGGTATTATGACTACGGCTGATTTTAGCGCGAAATTCTGTTGAACGAGATCTAGCCAGCTGTTGTAACTCATTTTTGCTCTGGTTCCAGCAGGCAGAACAATAGAGAAGCAACAATATTTCCAACAGAGCCAATCCTAAATTTTCGATTCAATGCTGCTTTGTTCAACTATCCAATAAGCGTTACACGTGTGGGTTTTCGATAGATATCTGAAGTGGCGGTTCCTTCCTACACTACCTTTAATGATTTGCGAATTGTTCAAATTGTGTCCTTCTTTTTTGGCGCGAATTTTTGATAGTTGGCTGTCTTTGGGTCAAAGCATTACGTTCCCGGCCTGGCTACGATGGGCTGCTCTCCGTGCCTGTCATGTGATCATGCAAATAACTGTTGACGAAGTCCGTCACCCCTACTGCGGCAACGGCCTGCTTCGACTCAGCTCTTCTCCTGCCTGAGTGCTTCTCTGAAGGCTATCCCGACTCTCAGAAAAGGGAACTAGGGTGCTGGAAATGGGGGTTCCATATTTCGACGATATCGCTCATTAATCGACCGTCCTACTTCTCCGATACTTTGGTCGACAGCTTCAATTGGTTCGTGGTTATTGCTTTCATCATATTGCGGTTCTGTGTTCTCGCGAAGCGGTTACAGGGGGACGACTCACAGGGCGATATAGGTTTCATATAGAAAGGTGTGTAAATATGTGCACTACATTGTGTAATGTACAGATCAAACGATGAAGATAGGACCCAGTGCATACTATAAGCCACATATCTATCACTTCGACGTTACTTGTGCCTTTAACCTAAGGGCCTGAAGGTACTTCTTTTCAAGTCCTTCTGCTGTGGCCGAGGACCTAAAGGAATTCTGGAGTCAACTGGAAGAAATTTTTTAACATACAGTAAGTGCCAATTGTATGCTTTATAGGTCGAACTATGATGGGTTCCATTACGTAGCTCGTAAAGGAACAACGGTTTGTTCATATGCAGCGATACTCGCACCAGCTCATAGCGTACGCATAATGGCTTCGTCTCTAATTAAGTAATACTACACACTAACAACCGTACACGAGAATCGCTTAAAACAGCGAATCTCTAACTATCGCTAACCTTTTGTGGCCATGTTGTTATTGTTGCGGTAGCGAAGCAAAACGAGTAACGAGTACAACTGTGATATTTTTTCAGTTTTACTCCTTTAATATTTGCTCCAAGTGAAAAGCAAACGTAAGCCATGATTTTTTGTTTAATAGATATTTTCTTACATATTGAAAATTCTCACGACTGAACTAACAAACAATCTGGTTTAAAAGTGCAGGCACCACGGGCTCTGCTTTAATTTCGCACCCCGGCAGAGTGTGTGTGCCTGTAATACCGTCTTTGCTACAAATAAACATTTTTTGTCGCTATGCAGACGTTGTAGAAAATCAAATCATGAGTACCCATAATATTAAAGATATATGGACTTGTTTCTGTTGTTTCATTTCTAGTAGTCAATCTAATGAGTAATTCTAGGTAACCTGTCTGATTTCAACGGAAACACTTTCAAGGACAACTGCATCTATAATAGTGGACTATATAACCAGAAAGAATATACGTGGCATATAGGTAGGTATATATTCAGGTTTAAAATTTCCAATTGTCGGGAGCATTCACGGAACACGATTGACATTACGGTAGCTAAAGCTGAGGCTTTTGTTAGGTCGCAAGTTCATCGTCGGCTGCAGCGACGACATCTGCATCGATCCGTGGGCTCTATTGAGGTTATTGAGAGCTTCAGTAATATTGGATTCTGTGCAGAGGAGCCCCTTTGTCTGGCATTGGAGAGTCGGGTCGATATTGAGGAGACTCAGTGTGTCGTTCATGTAAGCGTGCTAAACTAGATGTAGTGACGCAGCTCTTGTACTATATATTCACATTAGAACGAGCACTTCCATTGTGAACACCTCTCAATAATTCCATGCCCGTTCCAAGGGTTTCACGTGGAGTCGCAACGTCACCACCGATACATGTAAGTGTGTAAGCACAAAATACGCAGAGCTATTAAACTTAGTTCGAAGACACCAATTAATAGTACAAGTTACGCAAGAAGACTCCAGTCAGTTATCGGAATTTATGAAAAATATTTTCATTAACCAAAATATATCGAAGATAGAAATTCTATAAACAATGAGAAACCCATGACTGTGAAAAAAATCCATGCTGCTAAATTGAGATTTATAGCAATTCACGTTGCGTCGCCAGGTGGCAAAGTTTTCATTTGACACGAAGGGGCTTTATCATATATATATTATACTCGAGACTATGGGTGTCTTGGGTCTTGGGGTACTTGGGACTATGGGTGATTAACTTATCGAATGCCGCTGGTGTTGAATACCTCGGCAAGGAAAAAATCTTTATTAATGCGTTACTTACGTTTTTTTCTCTCGTTTGAGTTTAGACACTGAGAAATGATTGCGGCCCATTTGGCGCGCCTCGACATTGCGAAAATTCATAAGGTATTTAGCGTCTGAAAACGACTTATTGGAAATTACGTTCGCCTACTCTAGTAAACGATAAACGATCTATACGGAATCTGTTGAGGAGCGTATGAAGGCTTTCGGAAACACTGTGGAATAACGTAGGGTCCACACTTTTAAGCTATGCATTGACTCGCGTTAGCAATAGGCCTGCTTTAAACGGGCACCGACAAATCCGTGCAGCTTTAAGTTCACCTATCTGTGAATGAGACCGCTATTACTTAGGTGAATTTTGTATTTCTTATTAATAGAAACGCAGTTTCGCCGGCTAGAAGGCAGCCTATGAGGTTCTATTTAACTGGACCTAGTTGTAATTTGGTTACCTGTATAAGCAATAGGAGAGCTACGGAAGCTTTTCATAATAGGACGATTTTAATAGATACAATACATTTTATATTGGTTTTATTAGGGAATGGGCTGCGGGGGCAGCTCTGACGGCTTATCATAAGCAAATGCTGTTTATCACCTGTTTTAGAATGGGTCCTGAGAACAGGTAATTAGTACAGGACGCAAAACTGCATTTGCATGTTGCAAATAAATTAAGACACTTGACACAGGAATCAACGGGAAAGGGGCCAACACGGTATGCTTTTTGCAGGATATTCTTGCAGGATATTGCAGATATTTTTGCAGGCTTTTCAAATGTACCCAGAACGAAACGAAATATACCCCAGCACCGCTGTACGCCATTTTGATTCGACGTTTGAAAATTAGAAGAATTTTAACGTATTTAGATAGGTATGAGTAATACTAAATTCAATAATAACTCAATATATATATATATACATCAATACTAGTGGTCAAAGATGGTATAACTATACGTCAAATAAACTACCTGCCCTCTATGAAGGACGTCAGAATTAGTAGACGCTTGCAAGTCACGATGTACTCTGAGAAAAGATAATTGAAAATCTACGCGCCGCGAATAGGAATCCATAGCGGAAAATTGAAGATGGACGTGTTTAAATCGAGCGAATTTATTCGTCACATAGTACCTCGTTCCTCTCGGTTAATTGTATCTCTCGTCAACAGCGTTAAGATACATCCGTCTAGAGGGAATCGTTGCTTCAATCACTGTCTACGTGGCGTTATCTCGAAATATTCACATCGCTCAGCGCCGTACTTCGAAAGCGGCCACAGCCTGAGTCTTTTGCGAGCTTCAAGCTACCCAGGTGATGCAAGGCATTCAAATAGTGGATTCATCAAAAGCTAAAATAGAACATAACTTCCTTTTTCGTTCATGAAACAGCTGTGTGTCACCATTTATGAATGGACCGATCTGGTCTGAATGAAGCAAAGTGTCAGCCTTCAGAATTCCTCAAGTGCTTTCTCCCTGCTAAAATGAAAGAGACATAACGAGCCGACGCAGGAGGAACGAACGTAATTTTCATTCAAACGAAGTAAAAGCAACCATTTCCATCATACGTTCGCATTTTTATCTTTTATCTTCTAACTGTTTTCAGCATTTTACCTAGCGAGCTTCGTAAATTAAGTACACACGTTTATGTAACGATTTAGGGTTTGCATCGAAGGGGTCATTCATTCGATCATCCTGCGACTCCGATGTCAGAATTAAGATAATCATATGTCGCATCAGGTCTTCAAAAAAGACTCTCATGCTTCTTAGTACGTCATCTGTTATCGATATGGCAAATCAGAAACAACGTTGCGTAATGCCGTTCGTTTCGTATCGTAGATTATGGCTAGAACCTTAGAAAACTTTGGGTACTAACCAGGATCTGAGGTGCGAAACGGAATCGACAAATGATTGAATGTCGATGGCTTTCACTGGAAGTTTTAGCAAATTGCTAACTTTTACGCAATGAATAGTTGCCCTATGAAATTTAGAATTCACATACATTTTTATTCCGAGGTAATGAACCGCGATCTGTAATTCAGCGCTTGCAGTGTGGACAGGCTTTTATGGAACAAGTTTTTCAATAGGCCTTTTATATAATTTGGGCCTTTAAAGTAATCGTGCACGACAATATATAATGTTCCTTGTGCATACTGCATCTATATAGCAATAATAGTGCTATACTATGACTCAAGGGAGACTAGTAGGGAAATGTTGTCAAAGCTTTTTGACGGTTACATTGCCACGTATATCGCGTGTATAATATAGCTAGAAAGCTATTTGAGGTAGAGAAAACAAGAAAAAAATCTTTTGTCTATCCACCACGGTTTAGGGAGGATAGTTTGGTTGTCGAAGGGGACGTGGTTAAGAAAAAGCGTGGTGTTCCCAGCAAAAAGAAAAAAAGTGATGTTGGCGCTGGCCGACCCAGGTTTGCTGGGTCAGCACCTTTAGACAGCAGCGCTCCCGTCGCCGCTATCGAAAGGTGCACCGGCGCTTCGGAAAACGCTTTTTCTTCCACTGACTGGTCAGCTAACGCGGCGCGTCTGGGAAACGGACGCTCAGCATGACCACGAAACATACAAATTGAAGAAACCCAATCACCTACCTCCACACATCCCTGTCCCAAAGCCTTTTTCTTTACCTCTAACAGAGAACTTGTATGTGTTCATTTTGTCCATGTCAATCCGACTCCGCATATTCGTTCAACTCCTTTTTGAGCGTGAAACCGAGGCTGTTTGAAAATGAAAAATTGTATCGTATTACTTTGAAAGAAAGATGGTTTTTTTATA